>NW_007734962.1:5698-36303 GCF_000696425.1 Galeopterus variegatus
CAGAATGCCTCCATGAGTCTTTCCAGAAATGCTGATGGAGACTCATTGGGCCCCTGGATCACCTCTCTCACCCTAGTCAAATTGGTAGGGCGTTTTGCTGCCCCCCGGAGACCTGCCATTAGAGCCTGGTGATAGATCTTCAGGTGCTCCCTACCTTCTGCCTAATTGAAATCCCAGTTTGTTCTGATTAACGGGAATCCTGCATCTATAACATCAGGAAGGAGGGTAGGCCACCCTTCAGCTCCTGGGACATTCTTTTGAGCCTCCAGGATGATCCGTTGTTTCTCCTCGGTGGCGAAGAGGACCTGGAGGAGCTGCTGACAGTCATCCCAGGTGGGCTGATGAGTAAAGAGAAGGGATTCTACAAGGTTAGTGAGACCCTGGGGTTTTTCAGAGAAAGAAGGATTCTGAGTTTTCTAGTTGTAAAGATCGGAAGAGGAGAAAGGCCAGTACTGTAAGGGCTGGTTGCCTTCCTCATCAGGAGGGCCATAAGCCCACAGGGGGAAGATATGGATTGCCTGTGGAGAGGCTGCTCGCTTGCTGCATGTCCCTTGAGCAGGCCCTCTTTCGGGTTCTTGGGGCTCCTCTGGTGGGGCCGACGGGCTGGCTGCCTGTGATCGGAGAGAAGGAGGATAGGGAGGGGGAGGAGGATCAGAGAGAAGCCAGTCCGGGTCGGTGGATGGCAGGACCTATGGTTACTATTTTATTTCTTGGAGAGCAAATACAGCCGTTGGACCTGTTAAGGGAACAAAGGGACGGACAGATGCAGGAGGATCCGTGACTAGATCTTCCCAGACAACGATAAAAGCTATCTGGTCTGGGTGACTTTCAGAACTGAAAATTTTCCTTTTTACTGCTCTAATCAATGGTGGAGAGAAGGAACCTTCAGCGGGCCATCCAAGATGGAAGGCTGGCCACTCCGAAGAACACAATGTGGCCCATTTATTCCTTCTGACCTGCACAGACAAATTATTAGCTCTGTCCTTCACATCAGTCCAGTATTTTAGAGTCAGACTTAAAGGGGTTGAGACAGTCTGCCCCATGTCGCCCCAGATAATCATCAGTCCCCACACACATGCAACCAGACAAACAAAAAAACAAAACACTGATGCGCTCCTGCCATGGGCACCACAACCAGATTATCAGAGAACTCGGGAGGGGTCTCTTTCTTATTGATCTCCTGTGGAGCCGAGCTTGTTCGACTCTTACAGAGGAATCTGGAGTGTCCTCCAGAATTCCTGTGGCTGCGACGTGCCGGAGCATCAGAAATTCTGAAATCAGACCGGTGATCTTGGCCCTGAGCCACCAAAACCAGACTGATGACACCGTCCTGGAGCCACTGAAAACAAGATTTTAGTAAACAACAAAGAAGACTCTAAGACAGACACAGCAGACTGACAGAGACAACCGTGGTACCTTGCTCAAGCAATCCTCCATTCTCTAGTCTCTGGTCCTGGAGAGAGCGAGCAGGATCCCGGACGAGCCCCCCAAAATGTAAGACCCATGCACCATGCACAAATCCCCCATGTCAGGATGGCTCACCTTACAAGGACCATGAGATAGAGACCGTTGCAATAAACATGAGGTTTCATCATTCCAACATGCTGGGGTCGCTTTGTCTTCAGGACAAAAGTGGCAATGAGCTTACAATACAAGCACCTTTTATACAGTTTTTCATGAACAAACCTTTATGACAGGATGAATTGTTGGTTATCTGTGGCGCCCTTGGATTTATGGGCAGACTTTAGCATGCTGGCACCCCGATAGATCTGTGGCACCTTTAGATTTACAGGTCGGCTTTAGCAGGCTGGTACCACTGATAAGAAACAGTGCTTCTCTCAATCGTATATCTTCCTTGGGGAGATAAGAAACTAGCCAGTTCTTGGAACCAGGTGGGGGCTTTCCCCTTCTTTTAATGTTTAGTGTACTTGGGCCCACCTGCCTTTTGTAAGGTTTCTTTAGAAGCTGCTTAATAGCCCATTAGAAGCTGCTTTATATTTGAATAGCCCCTTAGGAGGTGCTTAATAACCCCTTAGAAGCTGCTTTACTTAGAGTGTTATTAGCTAGGATTTGTTACAAAACTGTAAGGAAGTTTATATTTTTCTACAATCTTCAGTCCAAAGGGGTAGTCAACATAATTTGTAAATGACCATAGTATCTGTCGTGACAAATGGAAGGCAGGAAGAATGTTAGCCTTTAAAATCATAGCCTGCTCACGATATTTTTTTATTTTCTTTATTATTATTATAATTATTTTTATTTTTAAAGATGACCAGCAAGGGGATCTTAAGCCCTGACTTGTTGTTGTCAGCACCACACTGTCCCGAGTGAGCCACGGGCTGGCCCTCAAACTGACTTTTCTTTACTTCTCTTTCTTTCTTTTCTCTCTCTCTCTCTCTCTCTCTCTCTCTCTCTCTCTCTCTCTCTCTCTGCTTACTTAAGTTTCTCTGTCTTTCTGTCTTTCTTTCTTCCCTTTTTTCCCCTTTTCTCTGACTTCTCAAAACCTCCTGCTCACTTTTCAAGGCAGCAATCACACTGTACCTGACCTCAGGGATGGAGAAACTCATATTGACAGGGCGAACAATGTACACGTGTATGTATAACCTTTTACCGTAGGAAATTGTTTTCTACCTATGAGAAAAAAATAGCTCACCAAATCCCAAAATGGTCTGTGGCAACATATGCTATGCTACCTTGAACATGCAGTTGATGTTGCTGCATAGGATCTAAGGGTGCCATCTCATGATAATGAACTCGGGGGGAGGGGGCTTGATGGAGATGTCATATGGCAAGGCCTGTTTGTTCAGATTTCTCTCCATTTCTTTGAGTCTTACTTCCTTTCCTTTTTGTATAAAGCAGTACCCCTCTGGAATGAAGCTCTCATGACCTACTTCAGGGGAAGGTCATCTAGTTTTTGTGTCCTGTGTAGGGGCAGAAAAGCATGATAGGCTTTTCTTATGGGTTAGGGAGAGAAAAACATAACAAACCTGCTGAGTCAATGTTTTACCTCACAAGGGAGCCTTCAGATAGGCCCAGGGAAAACTGTGTAGTTGTATGCTGAGGTTCGATGGAGAACAGATAGTGATATAGAAATGTGATCTCACAGTCGCAGACTGAGGGAAGCTTGTTGATTCGGATTCTCCTTGGCCTCTGTGTAGATCGTTTCTTTTCTTGGGGAAGGGACAGAACCCCTTGGGAATGAGGGTTTTCAGGGGAGAAGGGAGAAGAGAGAAGGGAGAGAGCGACCTTTTTAGGTGTTTGTAATGGCTGGATTTGGGGGAGAGGAGTTTCCGTGTCTGTGATATCTGTGTGTCTCTGGATCTGGAGTGAATCTCTGGTAGACAGCATAGGCCTGTTGCATGTTCTTTTATCCAGCCTGCCTTTCTGTGTCGCTTGATTGGAGAGTGGAATCCGTTCACATAGAAAGAAATGAGAATGAACTCTCCTACTATCGTTTCGTCAGTTTGTTTTCCTGCGTGCCTTGTAGCATTCCAGGGCCTTTATTTTTTTTACATGACTGTCTTCTTCTCTGTGTACTTGAATGGTGGTGGTGGGGGGGAGTGAAATTCACATAGAAAGAAATGAGAAGGAACTCTCCTACTATCATTTCATCAGTTTGTTTTCCTGCGTGCCTTGTAGCATTTCAGGGCCTTTATTTTTTACATGACTGTCTTCTTCTCTGTGTACTTGAATGGTGGGGGGGGGAGTGAAATGTTTAGATTCCTTTCTCATTTCCTTCTGTGTAGGTTCTATAGTTGTTACCTTTTTAGCTTTTTATCTCTCACGGTTTTTTTTAAATGTGTGTGTGTGTGTGTGTGTGTGTGTGTGTGTGTGTGTGTGTGTTGTTGTTGTTGTTGTTGTTGTTGTTGTTGTTGTTGTTGGTTGGTTGGTTTCTTTTTGGTGGCTGTTCGGCCAGCGTGGGGACCTGAACCCCGGACCTTGGGGTTATAATGCCACGGTCTAACCGACTGAGCTGACAGGCCAGCCCTTTGTGTAGCTTCTGTAGTTATTACTATTATTATTATTTCTGTGGTTACTGTGGCGCTTCCATCAAAAAACCTAAAGTGATAACACTCTAATTTGAATATATACCTGCTAAAGTTTAATTACAACTAAGAGCTCTGCTCCTTTACAGCTAGCTCTTGTCCTTATCTCTGCCTCTTTCTTAAAAGGCCTGAGCCTGAGCTACTACAGATTCCACTGACTTCTCAGTAAATGGACTCACAGCCTCCTTTCTAGGAAAAACCGCATGTCCTCACTCATAACTAGGAGCTAAAAGAGCAAACAAATCAATAAAAAGGGAAGAGAGGAAGAAATGATACAGTGATCACAATAATACATTGAATGTTCAAAAGGAGAGAACAGAACTGAGGTTACCAAAGGTGGGGAAGGGTGAGGGAAAGAAGGGGGTAAGGGAGGAATCAGTAAAGGGCCTAGAAAAACAATTATATCCTATAATGTTGAACAGGCCGGTTATCCCGATTTGAGCACCACATATGTAGTTGATTGCACATATCTGTGGGGTACACAGTTGAATATCAATACCTGTGTGCAATATGCGATGCTCTCATATTCAACTGTGTACCCCACAGATATATGCATTCAACTATTGTTAAGGGATCCTCCAACACCTGCTGACCTTAACATATGCATTCTGCTTCTGTACAAGTCGCTTGCTAAAATAAATGGGGGAATAAACAGAGTAGAATGGCCAATGCTATTTTAGGCGGCTCTGCCATTTTAGCCTGAAAAGTCCCTATGGGGAATCCAGGGTGAGGAGGGGCTACAGGGTTAACCACTAAATTAGCTTATGTATCGCTGGCTTGCTTGCATTGGCTAGATTGTGTCAGATGTGAAAAATTCCCGCCTAGCTAAAAATAAAAGCTGTGAGAGTTTTCAACTTGGGGCTGTGCTCCTCAATTGGCCTGCATAGCCCTGGCTGCCAGAAATAAACTCTTTTCCTTTTCCTATCACCCGGTTCTCTTGGGCAAATTTCTTTTACCCATCAGACGTTGACCATAACATTTGGGGGCTCTTCCAGGATCGCTTAAGCCTCTCAAGAACCGTCCTTTTGGCCCTGGGACTTTTTGGATCTCTAGGGGGGAATTCCTGAAAAGACGTTCTTCAGCCCCAGAGAGACAAACCCACGGCAGGCACCATCAAATTTGGTGAGTCGACTCCTTGGTTGGGAAAAGGCTAGGCTGGACGCAGTCATAGATGCCTCTTTCCCTGGATTAAACGAGATGTCGTTCTGATTCGTTGGGACCTGTTTTAGGTCGTTGGGACTTTCATTTTGATTTTAAAATCTTTTATTATATGCATATCGTTTGTTAGTTTCGGTCTGTGTTTAAGTCCTTTTGTTCATCTAGTTTCGTTTTGTGTTGCCTGCTATAAGTGTAGCTTGGCCATTTCAGCTCCACAGGACATCATCAGACAAGGATCCGCCAGACCAACTGTCCTCCAATGTTTTCTTATGAACTTTAACACCTTCTGAGAGAAGGCTGCAGACTTTGGGGCCTCTGTGGACCCCAAAGTCTTGCGAGTCCTTTGTGAAACTGATTGGCCAGCCTTTAGTGTTGGCTGGCCATCAGAGGGTTCTCTTAGCCTCCCCTTAGCTCAGGCTGTCAGACGGGTCATCTTCAGAAAACCTGCACACCTTGATCAGATACCTTATATTCTCATTTGGATTGAAATTCTGTCTTACCCTCCTCCTTGGTTAAAAAGATGTTTTCCAGGGTTAAAGAAAAACGCTTGCCGCCGAGAAACTGCTGCCATTCTCCTGACTAAGCCGCACCCTGATTCTGCCCCTAAGCAAGTTTTATCAACATCTCCAGAGGAGCCAGACCTGATCTGCTGCTCTCCACCTTATGCAGAGGACCCCACCCAAGTGTCTAACCCACTTATCTCTCCCCACACCCACTCTGGGGCCTCATATTGTCTCTCCAGAGTCCCGCCCCACCAGTGTCCCCTCCTTCCTCCAGCGTCCCACCCCACCAGTTTCCTCTCTTTCCTCTGCTTCCCCTTCTTCACCTTCCTCAACTGGTTCCTCTCCTGGACTTTTTCCCTTGCGTGAGGCCACAGGGGTAAATGGCCCTTTTATGTTATATGTTCCCTTTACCACCAGTGATCTTTACAACTGGAAAAACCAGAACCCTTCCTTTTCCGCCAATCCACACGGTCTCATGTCTCTGCTTGAGTCTGTCTTTTATACTCACCAGCCCACCTGGGATGATGCCAACAATTGTTACAGACTGTTCACTTCTGAGGAATGTGAACCAATCCATTGAGAGGCCCAACGGGCTGTCCTGGGCCCCAATGGTCTCCCCATGGATGACCCTGAGCGATTGGCTGCTGTTTTCCCCACCCACCGCCCCGGTTGGGACCCAAATAGTAATAGAGGTAAGGAGGCTCTCGATCAGTTTTGTCAGGTCCTGTTATGAGGGGTTCGAGCTGCAGCCCAAAAACCCACAAACCTATCTAAGGTTAGTGAAGTAATCCAACAGCCCACCGAATCTCCAAGTGCATTCTTAGAGCGCCTCCTAGAGGCGTACCGAATCAATACACCCATAGACCCGAAAGCACCTGAAAATCGAAGGGCAATTATTTTGGCCTTTGTAACTCAGTCTGCACCCGATATAAAATGGAAGTTGCAGAGATTTGAGGGATTTGAGGGCAAGGTTCTTTCAGAGTTGGTAGAAATAGCCCAAAAGGTTTTTGCAAATTGCAACCCACCTGAAGATAAGCAGCTTAAAAGACTAAGGTTCTGCTTGCCACACAACACCAACCCAAGAAACCTCAGGCCCCTAAAGGAGCAGTCAAGATGGGGGCAAGAAAAACGCCCACCATTGGATAAAGACCAATGTGCCTACTGTAAGGAAAAAGGTCATTGGAAAAAGGCTTGCCCCCGGTTACAGGAAAAGCCTGAAAAGACTAATACTGTGCTTCATTTGGGTGGAGACACAGAAGACTGATGGGGTCAGGGTTTCATGCCCCTTAACCCCCAGGAACCCAGGCTAACTCTTCAAGTAGGGGGCAAACCAGTATCATTTTTGGTGGACATGGGGTCTACCTACTCTGTACTGAGAAAAACAGAATTGCCTAGTAATAAACCCCCCATTGCCATTCAAGGTGCCAGAGGAAAAACTAAATTTTGTTCATGGACAGAAAGGCGACTCACCAACTTAGGCAGGAACACAGTCACTCATTCATTCATTTTAATGCCTGACTGCCCAGTGCCTTTACTGGGCAGAGATTTACTCCACAAACTGGGGGTAACTATCACTTTTAAGTCATAGGCTGCTCCACTAAGCTTGGAGCAAACTTCCACCCTTTTGGTAACACTGTCTTTCTCTGAAGAATATAAGCTCTTGCCAGAACAATTGCAGGAGGATAAAACCTCCAACCACCAAGAATTGCTAGCTTATTACATGAAACTTGTGCCCCAAGTTTGGGCTGAGTCTAATCCCCCTGGGTTAGCAAGGCACCAACCTCCAATAGTGGTCCAGCTCATGGCAACTGCCACCCCCATCAGAGTAAAACAATACTCTCTTCCATTAAAGGCATGACAAGGGATAGAACCTCACATCAATAAGTTAAAACAAGAAGGGATACTAGTGCCTTGCAAGTCTAGCTGGAATGCTCCCCTGTTACCAGTCCAAAAGCCAGGGACAAATGACTACAGGCCTGTCCAGGACCTCCGGGAAGTCAAAAAGAGGGTGGAAACTATCCATGCAACTGTACCAAACCCTATACATTGTTGAGCCTGGTTAATCACCTCCATCAGGTTTATACAGTGTTGGATTTAAAGGATGCCTTCTTCAGTCTGCCCCTAGCCAAAATCAGCCAGCCTCTGTTTGCCTTTGAATGGGAAGCCCCAGATGGAAGCTACTCTGGTCAACTAACATGGACTAGACTGCCCCAAGGATTTAAAAACTCACCTATGCTGTTTGATGAAGAGCTGAGCCGAGACCTATAAGATTTCAAGGTAAAGTTGGGATCAAATATAACACTATTACAATATGTCGATGATTTGCTATTGGCTGCACCCACCCTGGAGATTTGTAAACAAGCCACAGTGGATCTATTAAAGACCTTACAATACCTAGGATACAGGGTATCCGCTAAAAAGGCCCAACTTTGCTCCCTGAAGATGACATATTTGGGATATATCTTAAGCGCAGGGGAAAGGAAATTGTCCCATGACTGCATAACAGCCATCCTGAATATACCAGAGCCAAAGACTAAAAGGCAAATTCAAGAATTCCTAGGAGCTGCAGGATACTGTCGCTTATGGATTCTCAATTTTGCTGAAATGGCCCACCCCCTCTATGAGGCTACTAAGGGACCAGGGGATCAAATTACTTGTACTGAGAGACTCCAATTGGAATTCAACAACATAGAGGCCGCTCTTACGCAGGCCCCAGCCCTGGCACTGCCCAATCTAGAAAACCCTTTTACCTTATTTGTGGCCGAAAACAAGGGCATTGCAAAGGGGGTGCTAACCCAAGATCTAGGGCCATGGAAATGACTGGTGGCTTACCTGCCACGCAAGCTGGACCCAGTGGCCACCAGCTGGCCCACATGCTTATGAGCTACAGCTGCAACTGCACTCCTAGTAAAAGAAACTAATAAGTTAACCTTGGGCCAGCTCCTAAATATTGTTACCTCTCATGGGGTAGAGACTCTACTAAAAACCCCACCAGGAAAATGGATTTCAGATGCAAGGTTAACTCATTACCAGACCCAACTGCTTGGACCCAAACATATTACATTCTCCAACCTGGTTGCCCTAAATCCAGCCACCTTGCTCCCTGACAGTGATCCTGACCGCTGCGAAGTTGCACACAATTGCCTTGAAATCTTAGCCGCCATCCAGGGCACCCGACTAGGGTTGCAGGACACTCCTCTCAAGGAGGCAGAGCTAACTCTTTTCACAGATGGCAGCAGCTACATGGTTGAAGGACTCAGGTATGCAGGTGCCGCGGTGGTTACTCCTGAACGAGTACTATGGGTAGAAGCTCTTGAGTCCCAGACCTCAGCCCAGCAGGCAGAACTTATCGCTCTCACAAAGGCCCTTCAGCTTAGTGAAGGTAAGACTGTAAATATCTACACTGACAGTAGATATGCCTTTGCCACTGTACATATACATGGGGCCCTCTACAAAGAAAGAGGGTTACTCACTTCAGAAGGAAAGACAATTAAAAAGGTTCCTGAAATTCTTGCACTATTAGAAGCTATTTGGCTTCCAACCAAGGTTGCAGTTATTCATTGCAAGGCACACCAAAAGGGAACAACTGTAGAAACTCAAGGAAATAACTTCGCTGATAAGACTGCTAAAACAGTGGCACTCCAACCAACCGGGACGTCAATCATAGAACCTTTGCTACCACAACCTCATTTGCCACTAAAACCTGAGTACTCTCCAGAAGATGAGAAAAAGGCTGAAACATCGGGATACCAAAAAAACATAACCACTGGGTGGTATGAATCAAAGGACAAAGCCATATGGCTACCAGAAAAAATGGGTCAATGCTTGGCTCATGAAATTCACCAAGCCACCCATTTAGGGAAAACAAAGCTATTAGAATTAATTAGACAATCATTTAATTTTAATAATGCATCAAAAATTGTTGAATCATTAATTAACCGATGCCTTGCATGTACTCAAGTAAACTCTAAACAGGTCATCATCGATGGTCTGGAGTTCGACAAACAGGTAATACTCCAGGAGAACATTGGGAAGTTGATTTCACTGAAGTTACGCCTGGAAGGTATGGATACAAATACCTGCTTGTATTAGTAGACACATATTCTGGATGGGTTGAGGCATTTCCTACCAAGTCTGAAACAGGCTCTATAGTAGTAAAAAAATTAATCAATGAAATTTTACCCTGGTTTGGGCTACCCACAACCCTCGGGTCAGATAATGGACCTGTCTTTATGGCACAAATATCCCAACAATTGGCCAAATGCTTGGGAATAGAATGGAAGTTACATTGTGCCTACCACCCTCAAAGTTCAGGACAGGTTGAGCACATAAACAGAACTTTAAAAGAGAATGAAATTTTACCCCAGTTTGGTCTACCCACAACCCTCGGGTCAGATAATGGACCTGCCTTTATGGCACAAGTATCCCAACAGTTGGCCAAATGCTTGGGAATAGAATGGAAGTTACATTGCGCCTACCACCCTCAAAGTTCAGGACAGGTTGAGCGCATGAACAGAACTTTAAAAGAAACCTTGACTAAGCTTCATTTACAAACTGGCGAAAACTGGGTAGACTCCTTCCCTTTGCACTATTAAGGGTACGAAATTCCCCATATAAACAGGGATATACACCTTATGAAATTCTTTTTGGTCGCCCCCCACCCCTATTACCAGGGTGCCAATGGAGGCTGACCCCCAAAAGCTGCCTGCCCCTATTTTGGGGGAACTTCAAACCCTACAACAGATTTGTTCACAAATCAGAGACAAACTAAATGCTAACGCTTCCCTTCCAAAGCAGGAGCCACCTGGACCCATCCCTCAACCCGGGGACTTCGTGTACATCAAAATGTTAACTGCGGGGCCGGCCCGGTGGCGCGCTGCGCTAGTGCGCCACTTGGGAAGCGCGGTGGCGTTCCCGCCAAGGGTTCGGATCCCACATACAGACCGGTTCCCGCTCACTGGCTGAGCGAGGCGCGGGGGCAACACTGAGGGTTGCAATCCCGTTGCCGGTCCTGGTCCAGTACGGGGGCGACACTGAGGCTTGCGATGCGTTGCCGGACACGGAAAAAGACAAAAAAAAAAACGTTAACTGCCTCATCTGTCCAGCCCTGCTGGACTGGACCATACCCGGTGATCCTCAGCACACCCACAGCTGTAAAGGTTGCCGGAAAGGACGCTTGGATACATTGGACTCACGTCAAACTGGCACCAAACTCAAACCCCAACACTGACTGCTGGAGTGTCCAGACCACCAACCGCCCAGCTAAGATAAGACTAAAGAGACTTTAACATGCTTTTTAAAATTCAACCCCTAAGATAGCAATGATTTGCTACAGCTACAACAACAGGGGGGAATGTTAAGGGATGCCTCAACCCCTACTGACCTTAACATATGCATTCTGCTTCTGTACAAGTCGCTTGCTAAAATAAATGGGGGAATAAACAGAGTAGCAGGGCCAACGCCATTTTAGGCGGCTCTGCCATTTTAGCCTGAAAAGTCCCTATGGGGAATCCAGGGTGGGGAGGGGCTACAGGGCTAAACACTAAATTAGCTTATGTATCGCTGGCTTGCTTGCATTGGCTAGATTGTGTCAGGTGTGAAAAATTCCCGCCTAGCTAAAAATAAAAGCTGTGAGAGGTTTCAACTCGGGGCTGCGCTCCTCGATTGGCCTGCATAGCCCTGGCTGCCAGAAATAAACTCTTTTCCTTTTCCTATCACCCGCTTCTCGTGGACAAATTTCTTTTACCCATCAGACGTTGACCATAACACCATGACACAAGAAACAGCAGCAGCAGCAGCAGCAGCAGCAGCTGATGTCACTCTTTGATTTCTTTGGCTTCGGACAGCAACACTTGCAGCGTTTGGACCTCTGTGTCCTACTCTGGTAATTCTTACAAATATTTGGAATTTTTCCTATTTTTATTATCCGTGTTATGGGGTGATCTGTGACCACCGATCTGTGAGATGACCGTCGTCATTGTTTTGGGACACCAGGAACGGCGCCCGTAGAAGATGGCGAAATAAATCCATTGATGTTGTGTGTTCTAACTGCTCCACCTGCCGGCTGGCGACCCCTCCACGCCACCGTGTCTCTGCCTCTCGTTGGGTCTTCCGGTTTCCTGACACACAGCAGTATCGGAAGGACGCCAATTAATAACCTTACAATGGCCTCTAAAGCATTGCAGCGAAGGGAAGGGTCACACGTCTGTCACTTTAAATCAAAAGCCAGAAATAAAGAAGCTAGTGAGGAAGTGCTGTCCAGAAAGCCGACACGGGGCAAACGCTAGGCCTCCGGTGCCTGTTAGAAAAGTTCCGAATGTAAAGGAGAACTTCGCCGTTCAAAAGCACCTCCTTCTCTGGCTTCATTCAAATGCAGAAAGCTCTGGTTCTTGACGTGGCCTGAGGCTTCTCTAGTGAAGGGCTCCCCTCCACGCCCCTTCCTCGAGCTGTACTTCTAAACTGCAGGAGGGGAGGGGAAGGAAACTCTGTGTTGGGCCAAAATTCCAGTCCCCTCTGACCATTCTAACCCCGAAACCATTTTTCCCCCCTTTCTTCTTTTCACTGCCTCTTTGGTCAGGTCTTTATTCAAAATAACCCGTCCAAAACGATTTGACTTTTTACGAAGTAAACTTGACAGTTTATGCGGCGGGCTTCTTTTCTTCCAGGGAAGGAAGGTTTCTTTTCAGCTGCTGGTTTCTTGGTAGCTGCAGCCTTTTGTCTCAAAGGCTTCTCTTCTCAACACCAACAGCTTTCTTTCGTTTCTTCCCCACCACGGGCTTCTTGCCTGCAACCCCGTTCTCATCTGATTCGGGCTCTAGTGCTGCTGCTGCCTTATCTGCTGTGGCTGTCTTTGCATATGGGTCTAGCATCAATATGATTTTTCACAGGTTTTCCAGCGGCTTCTCATTCAGGACGCTGCGATTAATCTTCTTGCGTGGTGCTCGGTGGGCTCTTTGGATCTCTGGGCTATTCCAAAATTCTGCAAAGAAAAAGGGAAAGAAAGAAAGACAGGGGGAGGGAAGGGGGAGAGAGAGAGAGAGAGAGAGAGAGAGATTGAAAGAAAGAAAGAAAGAAAGAAAGAAAGAAAGAAAGAAAGAAAGAAAGAAAGAAAGAAAGAAAGAAAGAAAGAAAGAAAGAAAGAAAGAAAGAATCTGCTAAGCTCTGTTCGTCATCTTGTGTGCAGGAAGGATATATAGTTTGAGTCCAAATACATAGACTTTTCCTGATATTGTTCCATGCCTTAATTTTCTTAAGGAGCAAAACGGCCTCCTAAGTTTTCTTGTGGCCTTCAATTTTATCTTCAGCCACCATTCACTGACAGCATAGGGCTGTCTGTCGTTCTTGTGCAAGTTGGTGTGAAAGAGGTTGGCGATATCTGGTCAAATGGGAGCCTTGAACACAGCTGGCAAAGTGACATTTTTGCCAGATGACCCCCCCCCCTTTCCATAGTACACCAGTATCACTGAATGACCGCATGCCATGGTGGAGAGAGGGTTCCCAGGGGTCAGCATAGGGCTCGCTCATTTTTTGCTTGGATTTTTGTTTTGTTTTATTTTGTTTTTTCTTTTGGTCGTTGTCGTCATCATCAGCGGCGGCGCTTTTGCTGTACGGCTTAGTTTGCTTGCCCAGCACATGTTGTGAATCAACATTCGTTGGACGTTCAGAGTCCCGTCCCCCTTTTTCCCCGCCCGCCCCCTGCTCCCTCCTGTCCGTGAATTCCCACCCACAGGGTCCCCCTTCACAATGCGTGACAACAACTCTGTTCCAAAGCAAATCGGACCGTCATCCAGGACCCAGTCTCTTTCATACAACACACTGTGCCTGGAAACAAGGCCTTCATCCACTTTTGAATGTCACATCAGGGGTGCTAAGCATGCTGTAAACTAGAGGAGGAAAACAGAAACTTCACTGCTGGGGAGAAACCGACACCCACAGACACAGCTGCCACGTGGCAACTCTCAGTCTGCACGCACTGCACCGTCACTTCTCTGGGAATTTGGGGCATTTCCTACTATTCCTAATATGCTCATGTTACAGATGGGCAAACTGAATCTCATGTACGTTTCTAACAGGCTCCTGCATGGCAGAGCTGGGGTGGGACCTCACTGCACATCCCCATCCCCTTTTCCATCTTGGACTTGACCACACTGTTTGTGAAGCTCCTGGGACCAGCTTTCATAGCACACACCTGGCCTTCTAGCAGTGCACAGTCTTCTGACAAAACATTCATCTGAAGGACAGCCTGAGACGCCTTCCACAGCCCCGACCTGTGAATCCAGGTAATGTCAGTGCACCATTCCACTAAGTTCCCACTATCCCCTCCAGAAGCCCCCATCATCCACTCTAGGCCTCATCGCCCACTCCAGACCCCACCGTGCCCAGGACCCAGCTCTGGTCCTTCTGCCCCATCCCCAGCCGACCCTCGTCCCACCCCTGTCCCAGCCCCCAGGGTTTGGGGAGGGGACGGCTCATCACCACCTCAGTCTCGATGGCCAGATGGTGCCAAGGCCCAGCAGGAAGGGCTGGGCACAGGCCTGGGTGCAGGTGACAGCAGCTGCTCCCCTGAGTCTGCAGGACATGAGATATGGCCGCGGGGTGAGGACCACAGATGACCGACACCACCTGGATCCAGTCACAGGCACGTCCAGGACTCAGGGCCGACTCGTGGTGAGCCCCAGAGAACACGGCCGCAGAGATGCCGTCACTGCTGGAGAGGGACAGCCAAGACCTGTCCCCACAGATCCTGCAGCACTTGGCACCAGGTTCCTTAGAGCTGAAGCACCCGGAGGCCTTCCTGACGGAGGCGGCTCGGCTGCCCGCGGAGGACGCTGCTGTTCCAGTCGGGAATCGTCATCAGCCAGAGAGAACCTGCTCAGTGTGGCCGCAGCTTCATCCCCTAGGAAGGGAGCGCTCACGACGCCTGCAGAATGCTGGCTGCCGCGAGGGACACACATGGTGAGGTCGCCACCTTCTTACCTTGTGCGCCCCTTGTCCCTGATGGCTCCTCTTCACCCTCCGTGTCACCGCCTACCCCGCCTCAGACGCCCCGGGACGGGCGCCTCGTCCCCACCCACGTGTGCAGGGCAGGCAGAGATGCACCGACCCTGGGCCGTGTTCATGGGCTCCCGTGTTTGATGCCATTCGTGGTGTTGCAGGGATGGGCCCAGGGGGAGAGGGATGCGAGGGGATGGGGCGACCATTATGGGGGCACCTGCAGCCTGCCACTCACTAGGCAGAGCTGAGCTCACTGGTGTCAGTGACAAAGGGAAGGAGGTCCGCAGGTTAGGGAGCAGGATGATGGTGACAATGCATTAGAGCCACCAGCTCAGCCAGAATCCAAACCCCGGGTGGTACAACAGTGGCCCATACTGCTCATCTGCGCTGTCACAAGCCACCCCAAAGCCACATTGTTTGCTTGTGATCCTGTGGTCCGCAATTTGAATGAGGCTGAGATGGATCACTCAAGTGGCTGCATCATCTGGCAGCTACACCAGGGCTGAGGTCTAAGGTGTCCCCACTCACTTCATTCCAGAGACTTTCAACATCTCAATTGAAGCATCATTGGGGGTGGGGTGGGGGAGGTGGCTCTTGCATTTCTGCCACAGCCTTGTGTCACTACACAGGGACTCTGCGGCAGAGGACTTGTTCACCTGCCTATGTACGTCTCACTGCACTGACTGACTGACATCTGGGACCCCCTGGAATGAACGATGACCGCTTTGTCCCCGCAGGGCCCTACTGATGGGGCGGGGCGGTGAAATAGAGCTCCCCACACTCTCATAACGTACGCCGACTGCATTTTGCCCTGTCTGACCTGCAGACTAACCCCCTTCTGCGTGAGAGACCATTGACCTTCTCATAGAAACAACAGCCATTGCATAGAAACAGGAGCCAGGCACAGGGATCAGTCACATGGGAACAGGAGCCAGGCACAGGGATCTGTCACGTGGGAACAGGAGCCAGGCACAGGGAACTGTCACGTGGGAACAGGAGCCAGGCACAGGGAACTGTCACGTGGGAACAGGAGCCAGGCACAGGGAACTGTATCGTGGGAACAGTAACATACACAATGAAAACTTGTATGCTTGGCTGCCCAAATGGCTCGTTCTTGGCCTCTGTGACCCAGCTCCCTGCTTGCTTTGTGCACCTGGACAAACCCGTGTGCCAATGGGATGTACATTTTGAGTTTAAAAACCCCACAGGATCAAGGCTCGGGGCTGTCCACCCTTGGTTGTTGCTTGAGAGATGGTCGCTGGCCAGTTGGGGTGAATGAGCTGCCCTTTTCTCCACAAGTGGCCTGTAAGTGCATTTCTTGCAGGAGGGCACCTCACAACAGTGGCAGGTGTGGCTGCTCACCACACTGTCAATGCCAAGGTCATCAGGAAAAGAGAGGCCTCCAGGACGTGGTGTCGGAGATGGGCATGTGTCCCGGTGTCGCGCATGACTGACGGTCCCTCCACTCGGAGTCCTGGGGGCTGCTGAGCTCCATCAGCCACTCAGAAGCAGCGATGCCCGCAGCAGCGCCACCAGGCAGGAAGCAGGAGCTGTGGCAGCCGGGTGTCCTTCCATGCCGCCACCGTCCGCCCCTTCCGCTGGCCCGTCACCACCTGCAGGAGGACGAAGTGCTTCTTGGCTGCTGTGTGGCAGGAGGAGGCCTGTAGCACTGCCTCGGTGGCCTGCGCTGTGACGTGTGCTCGTCTCTTGTCCCATCCAATTCCCACACCCCCTCCAGGGTCTGCGTTGAATGTCCCGCGGGTCAGGACACCAATGTGCTACCTGTTATGTAAATTCTCATCTTCCTACTGAGGAGATTCTCAGGACTGGTGGCTGCAGCCACCCCAGCCCCATATGCAGCTGGGAACAAAGGACTCAGGTAGCTGGCTGATGTGAGAGGAGGAGGCTCACCATGTCCCTGTCCTGGGCTCTGCATCATCATGAGTCGGGATTGATACTGGCAGTGCTGGGCTCTCATGCTCAGGGCACGTGTGACCCCATTATTAGCTCTATGACTCCTTCCCTCCTGCAGGGAACCCCAGACCTTGGGCCTCCAGTGGGAATGACAAGGTGTGTGGGGCCAGGGTACTGCCAGGACCCTCCGTCATGACCCAGAGTCCACTCACATTTCCAGCTGGTCCTAGTGTTGGAGTGAGCAGGACTAAAGCCATGTTGGGAACTAAAACCCTCTGGGCTGCAAGGGGTAGGGGACTTTTAAGAGGACAGATTTTTTCTCTCTCCACTCTTTCTTCCCATCCCCTGACTTTCTTGTCTTGCTTGTTAAAGAGGAGAACGAGGCTGAGAAGCTAATCAGTACTTTGGAAATCTAACAGTTCTCTCTTTGACACTTGTAGAGTTTTGAGAAACAATCAAGGCCAAATGAATGGAAGCTGACCTTGGGCACCAGCCAAGTCAAGCCAGAGCTCTGTGAAGTGAAACTGTGCAAAACACTGCAGAAAAGATGATTCTACACTGGAGCAAATCAAAATCTTGCAGGGTCCTGAGATAACAGTGATGGTGAGAACAGAAACCAGAAGAAGCCTTGGTGAGACCTCCTGACTCGTAGACATGGACCCCTCAAGGCCCAGGTACCCTTCTCTCCTGCTTTTCACCTCCCATGTTCTGTTCCCTCAAGCCATCCTTTAGGAGCCACTCAGTAAATCAAACTCTTTGAGATGGGATGGCCTGCTGTCTCCTTCAGCTGAATACATCAGCTTTTCTAATGCCTACCACTTGACTTCTGTGGTTTTTTCTCCTCAGTTGGGTGGGCAGCTGGACCTGAGTTTGGTATCACTGAGGTCAGCCATCCCCTCCATAACATGGGAGGCTGCATCCTAATCTACAGGAGGCAGCACATCTGTGGTCTGGACAAGACCTGCTATGAGCCTTACTGTGACTGGTTGACTCCCAACTGGAGTGGGAGCCCAGGAGGACGGGAATTTGTTCCGTTCGGTTTCATGGATTATGCTAAGTGCCTACAAAAGTGACTGTACGTGGCAGGCACTTTACTATATGTTTGTTGAATGAATAAACCCCAATGAGCACCTTCCCATACACCTGAGTGAAGCTGGGACACTATGCCTGCCCAAGGGACCTCTAGATGGAATTCCGAACCTCTTACAAATTTGAAAATGGTGCTAAGCAAACCCAGGGGCTGGTGAGAGCTGAGGCAGGGGCTGCTGCATGGGGAGAGGGAAATAGTCAACATGACCCAACCTTCCAGTCCTTTCCAGAGGGGCACACACTAGATAGGCACTTTCCATGGCTCATTCCATGTAGTCCCTTCAATGACCCTCTTGGTCTGGTCCTTTCGGCACACACTTTTCAGAGATGCAAACGGTTCAGGAGCAGTGACATTCTTAACCCACAGCTACTTGGAGCTGGGTCACCTCTGCGCCATAGAGGAGCGGTGCTCACCCTCCCAGCAGCAGGTCCAGCACCCATTGGGTGGAGGTGAGGTCTCAGCAGGAGAACAGGAAAATGGGAGAGTCAGAGAGGTCACTGCCCAGGTGCCACAGTTAGTGCTCCAGCAGCTTCTCCAGCGTGTCTGCCTGGACTGTCCCCACACAGCAAGCCTCCCCTCTCTGGGGTGGGACAAGGTGGGATCACAAACTCAGGGCAGCTTGGATGCCCAACCTCCTCCATGGGAACAGAGTCACTGACCTCATGTCATAGAGGGCACCGAGGCTCCAAGAGGTCTTGATGTGAGCTGACTTGTCACCAGGCTGGGGACATGCCAGCTGTGAGTATACTCGAAGACAACAAACATTTTTTAATGGCTTAGAAGAGAGTTACCACGTTAATTCTCATTTGTTTAACCATTTAAAGGAAAATGATGCATGATGTTTTTCATAATCTAAATGCATCTGCAGAAATAAACGTGGGTTCTAGAATAGCAATACCTATATGACAACTAAAAAAAAGTAAAATTACTTATTAATATCATGCTGAAATTGGCCCACATTCAAATTTCCCCGTTATTCTCACAATGCCCCAGTTTGTCAAACCGGGATTTAGTAAAGAATCAGGATTCCACCTCGCAGTAACCTGGATAGAGACCACTCTTCATCCGTCAGGTCCTGGTCTCCTGGTGACAGGCCTCCCTGATGAGATAATAAACAAAATGTTCTCCTTTGGTCTCTAAAGGATGACCCCAGAGGCTTGTGGGAAATGTAGTTTTGCCCTCCAATGACGTCACCAGCAGAGGAGTACAAAACAGCTATTCCAAGCTCCTTCTACGCATGTGCTGCTCCACTCGCTCTGCCCTCTGGGAAATGTAATTTTCCTCTGCAATGAGGCCACCTGCGCAGGACTATGGGAAGGACTTTTCTGGGTATGTTCTGCGCATGTGCGGCTCCGCCCACGCTGCTGCTGTCTCCAAACTGCTGCTCAGATCCTGCCCCTGGATTGTATGTCCCTGAAGGTGGGTGCGAGGGTGAAAGAGGAGCCCGCGGGGCTCGGGGTTCTGAGGAACAGGACGGTGTCCCGGCACTTGGGGGCAGAAGCGCCGTGGGCCTCGGGCGGGCGGGGCCTGACGTGCGGCGCGAGCGCAGACCTGGGCCGGGGAAGGGGAAGGGGCGCCCAGGCTGCGCTTTCCTGACGTTTCCAGACGGTTCTGTCAGAGGACGGTGCTGCCGGGTGTGCAGAAGCCAGTTCCAGATGTCCCAGGACGGGGGCTCATGTCCCAGGTGGCGACGGGAACGTGGGTGGGGGCATGTGAAGACAGCGAGCCTGGGAGGTGTGGGGAGGTCACGTTCCAGCTCAGCCATCAGGAACCTGGTACCGGCCTATGGGACGTTCACTTCACCACCTGTTCTGTGAGCGTGTGGACATTAGTGTGATGCCCCAGATCCCAGAGAAATAACTGTGAGGTGTGTGCAGACAGAGCGTTACGCTGTGGCTGTTGTGTTATGGGATGTCTCGGAGTCTCTTCAGGAGGTCACGTTTCTGGTCCCTCCTGCCCTGTGCGGCCTGCCTGGCGCTCCTGGTCTGAGTTTACCAGAAGTTGATACACAACCTTGTTTCCAGGACAGTGACTTCTAGGAAGGAGATTGGGGCACTAGATGTTGGTCCCACTTTCTTTGGAGTGAAGGACGTGTGACAAACTTTGAAGGACAGTGTCCTGTGAATAGGAATCCCACCATGGGGGAGCATCGTTGTGGCCGGAACCTTCTCATTACCACTTCAGTCCCAGAAAGGTGAAGGTCCCAGCTTTGCACAGCCCAAACATTAACTGTGTCCAGTGTTTACAACGCACCGCAGTTGGTGATGACACCTCACTCAGTAGCTGTCTGAGACTGGGTGGTATCGGAAGGTTGGGGCCAACTTTCAGAAGGGAGAACTGAGTTAGAGTGAAAAAGAGAGGCAAGGACCCACGAGGTGTTACTTATTGAAGGGGGTTTGAAGGTGTCTGTGGGGTGCAGGAATAACCTGTCACCGCTGAGAGGATCTGTCTGCAGTGCTCTCTGAACACACGCCCCTTCCTTCAATCTTCCCTCACTGTTCCCAGTGTCTGAGCTCTCAAACCCAGCCTGTGGCCAAATTTGGAATCTAGAGATGTGCTTATGGTTCTCTATCTTCATAGTTCTTTTCTGGTCATTCATGAATGGTTTTCCCCACATTTCTGCCTTATAAGAAAAGTTAAAAAATTGTTTATGAGGAAATGTGACTTGCCCAGGGTCACGTGATTTGTTGATATTAGACATCCTGACTTTTTGGCTAGCGTTTTACATTTTGCCACATTTAAGTCAAAACAAGTGTTTGTTCACTTTTGAGATTATCTTTGTAATGTGGAGGTCAACTTAGAATGAACATTGCCTTATCATACATACCTTAAACATATATATCCTTTTTTAACTCCAGCATTTTCTTTGGATTATGTCACCTCAAAGGGTAAATAATGTATTTAATTTTCACTTCATGTTAGTAGCCTATTCTTCAAAAGCATAAATTTTGCAGGAGTATATTGGAGGCAATTTTACATTATTTAAAACGGGAAAATTATACTGTCCTTCCCTTCTACTCAAAACCAATTTCTTAAATGTAATTAAAATGCTAGTGTGCTTCAAAAAGTTTATGGAAAGATTTCTATTCTCTTCCCATTCTATTTTTCCCTGAACTTTTGAAAGTACCCTGGCAGAGTGCATTACACACTTATAAGAAACACCCTTTTTATGGTGTATGTTTTTAAAGTAAACTACTTGTATGTGATGTAAAAAACAAAACAAAACAAAACTTACAACTTAGTTTACAGATGTGGAAACAATTGTTTTTTTATGATTCACATAGCCTCTATTAGGGCTAGAAACCTCACTGAAATCCATGTAGTTGACATTCATTTTGATTTTCAAAACTGCTACCTGTGTTTGTGTAGTCATATTGATTGTATTTGACTTGTAATTTAAGTCTTTCTTCCCCATATAATTGTGTTAAATATGTTTTGAGTTTTGTGGCTTTAGGTGTATCATTCAGCATTTGCTGTGTGAGGAACAAATCAAACCCCACTGGCTTAAGTCCCAATCATCTTATTTTTTTGAAGTTCTATGGATTCACATCTTGGGGTGCATTTAGTCAGGCTGTTCTCATTCTAGTGTTCTCTGGATTACAAATATGGATTTAGTCACCTGGTATCTTGACTGAGGCTGTTTGGTTAAAGATGGCTTCACTCACATGACCTGTGGTTTGTGCTGACTTTTGGCTGGGCCCTGTGTCTCCCCAGCCTTCTTCACAGTATGACTGTGTTTAACAGGCAAGCTCCAATGGGCAGTACTTTGCAACGTATGTTTGCGTGACATTTTCTAACATGCCACTGTCCAAAGCAGGTCACACAACAAAGACTAGTATATTGTCAGAGCATACTATATGAGGGCTTGGGTACAGGGAGATCAGTGTACCAGAAGAAATATACATTGTGTGTATTTTTTTTTACCTGTATAATCATGCCAAAATGTGCTGGGTTGCAAGATATGCACTATCCAGATATTTAGGTACATAAAAGGAAGAAGTGTTATAATGGAAACACTTTTTTGGAGTCATGTGTCAACTTAATATGTTAATAGGGTAACAGTAAACATAGCCAAGCTATTCTTACAACACTAATTTTAGTAATGCCATGTGCTTTTCTTTGGTTTAAGTTACTAAGTTATATGTTTAGGTAATATTGGTTTGTGCTGAGTCAGTAGGTTATGTATGTTTTCATTAACCGAAAAATAAATTGAGTGTGTAATGTGTAGCTATTCATGTACTTGTAGCAGCATCTTTAATGGGGTCCTTGTTGCCCCTTATTGAGGCATTAAGGACTGTTCTCTCACAGGAAGGCGTTTTGTTTGTTGGTCTTTTTCACCTAATAAGTAGAGAGTTTGGGGAAGGAGAACCTAGAGCCGAGGCACAACAGTTCTCTCCTCAATCCACTTAATTTTCTTTTCTCCCAGCTATGCTGCCAGAGTGTGCTAAAGGTTTACAAGAGCAACAAAAGATGAATAAATCTCCAGTGAGTTTTTTGGTTATTTATTACTCACTCTTATTTTGTTGTATTACATGAGCTTTATGGCATGCGTAAGTTAAAATTGAAAAGTACAAATGAGTAAAATTCAACTTGAAAGAAATGTACACACGTAAGATAAAGTTGGCATGTAGGTAGAGAAGTTTGTAAGACCTCTGAATCATCTAAGTTGAAAAATTTTTCTCTGGTCTTTGCAATATCATGGAAAAAAGGCAGGCACCTTGTTTACAGGATTGGAATGGAACCTTAGAAGAGAATCTGCCACATTCTCTTTGGATATGAAGACTTGGTGGCACTAAATTCTGTAAAACTATGACTATTAGAAAGTTTTTCACTGCTGACCTGGAAATCAACATTTCTCACTTCCTGCAGTGGAAATAGTTACCTAGTTCTTAGGAACAAGTTACTTAGTAAGCTTTTTATAAAGTTTCTAAAATAAATCTAGTTCCAGTTGGCTTTGGAAGACTGTACTAGATTCATAGGTAAAACCTAGAATTATAACCTAAATTATAGTCAAATCCAATGACTATTCTCTAAGTCTTTTTCTAGCTTGAGTCTTCTGCTACATTTTGAACTACTGTTCATGATATTCTCCTGGAAATTCCTCTGTGTTAGTTTATTAGTTTGTCTCATGACTTCACTGATGGTTTTTGCTCTTTTCTCCTGAATTCTTCTACTTTCTTCTTTATAACATAGCTTATCGCAGTGCTTCATCCTGTGCCCTGTTCTTCTCATGTGAAATTCTTTCTCACAGATTCAGTCATCTGTATTTTTTACTTCTCTTTCTCTCCAGGTTGTGCTTCTTCCCTAGTCTTTGATCATAGGATGAACTCTGTTGAATGCTTGTTTGTGGCTATTCAAAGTGCACCTGAGGGGGCTGGCTTGTAAGCTCAGTTGTTTAGATCGTGGTGTTTTAACATCGAGGTCAAGGGTTCAGATCTCTGCACCAGCCACCTGCCAGGAAAAATAATGTCACCTAAGGTCAACAAATCTAAAATTAAAACCACTTCACCCTCTTCTCTTATATGTGCTATCACTACCACCCAGCCACTGACACAAGCCACCAAAATGAGATATCTCCTGCACTCTTCCCTGTTTATTGGGTCTAATTTTATCTTGTGTTACTTTCTGCTACTTTTGTTTGTTTGGTCTTTCCATTTCATTCTAATTTCCATATACACTGCTGATATAGGGGGAGATGTTGGTATTTACAAAGACAGTATCTTTGTTCCATTGGAAACATCATTCTTGTAAAAACCTGAAGGTAATGTTTGCTGGGTTATGAGATTCAATCCCTGGTGATGTATGCTTCTAGCCAGCACTTGTGGTGACATCTTTAGGAGTCTATGGGGAGAAAGACTTCAGGAGTGACTGGAACATGTTTGAACAATGGTCAAAAAAAAAAGACCTGGAAATAATAAAAACAGAAAGCACAGATTTTCTTAATGTGTGCTGTTTATTTCCATAAATTTACAGCAGTGACTCTATTTATAGTTTTTATTAATATACAGTTATCTTGTGGTTCAGTGAGACTCATAATGCTTTTGAACTTTCTTACAGATTGTATTTTATTGTCCTATTTCAGGTAATTACTTACAAGTGAATGAAAAAATGGATGTGTGCATTAGTCATCAGAATGTTTTTAAAGCAGAAATGCAGCTAATATCTAGTTAATACAAAAATTGACAAAGCAGTTAATTGAACGTTTACATTTACAATTGTAGTTTGAGATCTAACATAATATTTGAAATGCTTTCTTTCTTTGTTCTGAATCTGATATTCAGTGTGAACTTACACTCTTCATATTTCAAATCAGAGTACTACCTAAGGTCCCTAATAATTTTTTTGGTTTTCCAGTGATCTGCTCTGCAACAAAGTATCACAAAACTTCATGGCTTAAAATAAGAACATCTTCTTATTACATGTCACAATGTTTTTGGGTCAGTAAACTGGAGAGTGTGATGTGGGTTGTCTGCTACAGGAAGTCTCTGCTCTGAGCTGGAAAAACTCTACTGGCTCATAACATTGAGCAGAAATCCAGCCCTCTCTTTGTGGCCATGTTGGACTTCCTCACAGACTGGCATTCTCTGGGTAGTCAGGTTTGTCTGGCTTCTCCCAGAGCAAGTGACCAAGACGCCCAGGCAGAAGCTGCAAGGATTCTTATTATCTCTACTCAGATACAAAAGCTTCTCTTCCAGTGTATTCTCTTAGTCAAGCACATCACTAAGAACAGCCTTGATTCAAGGACCAGGCAATTAGGTTCCATCTCTCAATAACAGGAATAGCAAGACTTTGTAGCACTCTTTAATATACCAAAGTTTGCTTTCTGACCATAAATTTCTACCACATGCAAAATATACTTTTTTGAAGAGCCTTAGAAATATCCTACCATTATGCAGTTGAGAAAAATCCAAACTAAATTGTTGCTTTGCATTGCTTCGCCCCCCACGGATTTGTCACCCTACTTCCCCTGGGTGACGGAGATGAAAGGATTACTCAAAGCCCATCTGTTCTGAGCAGTGAGAGGCATTTCTTCCTTGGGAAATTAACGCCGAATTGGGCTTCTCTTCCTGCATTTATTTTCCAGACCAGGAAGTTACAGGAAGAGAAAAATGTGGGGTTGTGGTTTAACAGTATAGGCTGGTAACTTTCAGTGAAACAAGCCAGGTGACATTCCAGTAAGGCAATTAAGTGGTCCTATCAACAACAGTTTGATCTTAGCAAACATTCCTTCTTAACAGCAATTTCTCAGTATCTTTACATAACAATCAGTAACTAGTCTGTCTTTGAGCCAGCAACCTGCTGTGCCACAATCCTTATCTTGCAACAGAGACTTATACCCTGAGGGGAATTTCCTCTCCTTGCAAGGTCGATATTTGAAACTGCAAGGATTTGGAAAACCAGGCCCTGTGAAGTACATGTGCTTTTTAGTATATTCCACACTAAATAAGCTCCGGAGTCCTGTCATCTTTTTAACACACATCCAGCATACAGTGAACGGACAGGCATGACCATGTGTGCACTTTTCTTCACACAGGGTTGGTGACAATGAGAAGCACCCCGTGGGCTCTGGTCCGAGTAGCTTCTTATTTCAGTCAGGCACCTGCTTTAGTATTTCACTAGGGTCTAGTCCTCGTCCGTGGAAAAGATGGTTTGTGTCTCTTCACTGTGTCCTCTGGACTGTCACCATTCTCTGTTAATATCTCTTTTCCTTAAATGCCTGGGTTTGCAGTTAACTGACTTTCTTTACCTATTTTTCATTATTATATGTTGGTGGATCCAACAACCTTCCTTTTTATTTTTTTCTCACTCTGGCCTTTTGATACAACAAATTGTCTGGTGTAATCACTGCCATAAAACATGGGTTTCCATTGTGCTAAAATCCAGTAGACCAATGCTAACCCCACACATTCTGAGCCAGGCCCTTTATTCTCTTACCTTCCTGTCTCTCTACAGTGGCTATTGCCTTAGAAGTTTTATGTTTACTAGGACTATCTATGTGTCAGACCCTAAGGTAGTTAGAAAGCTAGAAATGTTTTTGGTCTTTTTTTGTTTTTGGAAAACAATGGATTTGATCCTTGCTGCAGAACAGTTTAACAGTTTGAAAATATTTTTGTGGGAAAATGGATTGAAAAATAGTTTTATTTCAAACTCAGCAAGTGCTGGCTCCTTCATATTTTCTCTAAATTGTTTGAAAATTGAACATCCTTCTTTTATTTTTTCAGTGACTGAGGCAGGAGGCCAGGTAGCACTTTTCCTTTCCTGCCCAAAAGTCACCTTTGGCAGACCCAAGATGGGGAGACACGCTTTCAATTTTCCATGTTATGGGAGGTGATGTTTAGTGCCCTTGGGCCTGGCCTTTGTCACTGGCCCCTGATAAGCTGCATTGCTTATGCATTGTTTAGTGTGCTTGGGCCTGACCCTTGTTCTGGCCCCTAAAAAAACTGCTTTGCTTATTATGCATTGTTACAAGACTGTGTACATTAAGGTTATATTTTCCTACAATTCTACTACTTATATTCTATGTCCCCCCTACATTTTAATTTATTTCCAACAGTGACAGTGTGGCCCACATCCTTCAGTGTTCCATTTATATCTAGTAACATAATTTGTTTTGAAGATTCTTTTGCAAGTATTAATATTTCCACTTAAGCTTTTCATAATTTAGGGCCGGCCCGGTGGCGCACTCGGTAGAGTGTGGCGCTTGGGAGTGCAGCAGCGCTCCCGCCGAGGGTTTGGATCCCATATAGAGACCGGTCAGCTCACTGGTTGAGCGTGGTGCGGGCGCGACACCGAGGGTTGCGATCCCGTTGCCGGTCGTGGTACCGGCGTGACACCGAGGGTTGCGATCCCATTACCGGTCACGAAAAAAAAAAGACAAAAAGGAAAATTTTTTAAAAAAAAGCTTTTCATAATTTGTGTTGCTATGGTAGATATATTTTTCATTATTTTACATAGTCTGTTTGTATTTATTATTTATGTAGTTAGTTAGTTAGTTTTTAAAAAGATGACCAGTAAGAGGATCTTATCCCTTGACTTGGTGTTGTCAGCACCACGCTCACCCAAGTGAGCTAAGCAGTCATCCTTATACAGGTATCTGAGCCCATGGCCTTGGTGTTATTACCACCGCACCCTCTCCAGTGAGCCATGGGCCGGCCCTGTTTCTTTGTATTTAAAGTGTAGTTCTCTGGACAACATATTGTGGAGTCTTTTCTATAAAATTTGACATTCTTTGCCTTAAGTAAAATATGTAATGCAATTCCATTTAAACTAATTATTGATATTGTTTAATTTAAGTGTGCCACTTTGCAGTTTCCTATTTATTTGCCTCATCTGCCTTTTAATCCTCTGCTTTTTATTTTCTAACTTTTTAGCAATTAATTCATTTTTAAAAAACATTTAATTTTGTCCATCTATTGGTTCTTAAAGTAATTTATTTTTAATTTTGGTAAAATGCATATAGCTTAAAATTTACCATTTGAATCATTTCTTAACCTTTACATAGTGTTAAGTATATTGACACTGTTGTGCAGGAGATGTCCACAAGATTTTTATCTTGGAAAACTGTAACACTATATAAATTAAATGACAACTCTCAGTTTACCCTTTTCCTAGCCTCTGGCAACCACCATTCTACTTTGTGTTTCTGAAACTTTGACTCTTCTCGGTGGGACCATACAATACTTGTCATTTTGTGACTGTCTTATTTCACTTTGCATGATGTCCTCAAGGTTCCATGTTATAGCATATGTCCAGATTTCCTTTCTTCTTAAGATTGGCTATTATTTCTTTTTATTTATATACCACATTTTATTTATCCATTCATTTATGGCTGGACATTTGGGTTGCTTTCACCTCTTAACTCTGTGAGTAATGCTGCTATGAACACAGGTATGGAAATATCTTTTAGAGATTCTGGTATTATTTTGGATATATACACAAAACTTGGATTTATGAATCCTATCATAATTCTATTTTTAATTTTTTGAGAAGCCGCTGTACTATTTTTTTTTTAAATAGGGGCTGAACCACTTTACATTCTCACAAAAGCGTACAGAGTTTCCAATTTTGCCAATAATTATTTTCTATTCAGTGTGAAATGATATTTCCTTGTGGTTTTGCATTTCTGCCATGAGCTTGTTAGACATTGGTATATCAATTTTGTAGAAATGTCTGTTAAAGGCCTTTGCTTATTTTTTAATCTAATTATTCATTTTGTTATTTAGTTGTAGGTGTTTTTTAAATGTATTCTTCATGTTAGTTTCTTACAGATGATTTTCTCTCTTTTTTCTTTTTTGAGTTGCTAATGTAAATAGTATTGTGTCTTTTGTCTTAAATTTTACTTAGTCATTGCTAGGGTAAAGAAAAGTGGTTAATTTCTGTATTAATGTTGTATCCTGCAGTCTTGTCCTAATCAGTTATTAATTCCCAGAGGTTTTCATTTACTTGCTAGGATATTTTACACTGAAAATCATATCATCTGCAACTAAAGACAATTTTATTTATTTATTTCCCAATCTGTAAATCTTTTATTTTCTTTTGTTGTGTTATGGCTACCCAGTACTTTTAGTGCAATATTGGGGGAGTGATGAGAGGGTACATTCTTGCTTTGTTCCTGATTATCTGGGAAAGCTTTTAGTTTCTCACCATTAAGGATGATGTTAGCTGCAGTTTTCCTGTAGATAATCTGTATCAAGTTGTGATGTTCCCCTCTATTCCTAGGTCACTGAGAATTTTTAAGATGAATGGATGCTGCATTTTTTCAAATGATTTTTCTGCATCTATTGATGTGATAATGTGATTTTTTGTTTGTTCTAGTGTTTTCATTTTATTGATTACATCAATTGATGTTATATGTTGAACCACTCTTGCCCACCTGGATAAATACCACATGGTGCATAATTCTCTTTGACATTGTTGGATTAGGTTTGCTAATATTTTATTGAGCTTATTTGCATGTGTACTAGGGTTCTTCAGAGATACTGAATCAATAGAATATATTATAATTATATGAGAGGGATTTATTAGGGGAATTAGTTTATGTGGCTATGAAGAAAAGTCCCACAATAGGCCGTCTATAAAGTGGATGTTGGTAGCGTGGCTCAGCCAAGTCCAAAGGCCTCAAAACCAGGGAAGGTGTTGGTGTCCTTGGTATTTAAAGTTCTACAACCCCAAAACTGAAGAGTCTCGAGCTCTGATGTCCATGGACAGGAGAAAAGAGTATATCCCATCTCCAGCAGAAAGAGCGAGCTCCACCTCTTTCCTCTGTCTTTTGTTCTCTCTGGACCCCCAGTGAATTGGATGATTCCCACCCACACTGAGGGTGGGCCTTTCCCCCCCAGGCCACTCAGACTCTCATACTAATCTCTGCTGGAAACACCCTCATGGACACACCTAAAAAGTTAGCTTTACCAGGTTTCTCAGCATTCTTTCATCTAACCAAGTTGACACCTTGAATTAAACTTCACAGCATGTATGTTCATGAGAGATAACAGTTTGTAGTTGGGAAGTATTTCATCTTCTATTATCCACAATATGTTGTAGGAAGTTGGTATATTTTTTTCCTTAAATGTTGGCTTGAATTCCCCTGTGAACACTTCTGGGCCAGGTGCTTCTGTTTTGAATGTTGTTATTTGTTTACTCAATTTTCATAGTAGATACAGGCCTATTCACATTGTGTATTTTTGTGTGTGTGTTGGTAAACTGCCTTTTAAGGGATTGATCCATTTCATGTAGGTTGTCAAATGTGTGAACAGAGTTGTTCATATTATTTATTATTTGTTTAATGTCCACAGGACCTGTAGTGATGTTCTGTCTTCCACAGGACCTGTAGTGATGTCCTGTAGTGATGTTCTGTCTTTCATTTCTCATATTAGTAATTTCTGTCTTGTGTTGACTACCTTTTGTTTAGCCTGATTATAGGCTTATCAATTGTAGTGATCTTTTTAAAGAATCACCTTAAAAGATGTTTATTTTTTCTCCAGGTTATTTTTCAATTTTATTTCTCTTCAAGTTTTTATTTCTTTTCTTCTACATCCTTTCAATTTAATTAGGTCTTTTATATTCCCCTAGTTTCCAAAGGTAGGAACCTAGATTTTTGATTTTGACGTGTGTGTATGGTTTTTTTTATGTATGCATTCAGTGCCATAACATTTTTTGAGAGCACTGTTATTTCTGTATCCTACAAATTTTGGTAAGAGTCATTTTCACTTTTCTTTTTTTTTTTTCTGGTGGCTCATCAGTACAAAAATGGAAATCCTTGACCTTGGTGTTACAAGGCTGTGCTCTAAACAAGTGAGCTCCATTTTCTCATTTATTTTCTTAAAATATTTTTAATTTTTCTTGAATTTTTTTAAAACTGATGAATTACTTAAAGTGTATTTCTTAACCCCACTCTATTTGGGGATCTCCTAGTTATTGCTTTGTTGCTGATTTATAGTTTTATTACTTTGTGGTCTGTGAGCACATATTATATGATTTCTATTATCTTAATTTTGCTAAAGTGTGCTTTAATGCTCTGAATATGGTCTTAGTGATTTTAATGTGAGTTTGAGAAGAATATCTATTCTGTTGTTGGAAGAAGTAGTCCGTAGATATCCATTCTATCCAGATCATGTTATTGAGTTTAACTATGTCTTTATGGTTTTCTGTCTGCTGATGGAGGGTGTTGAAATCTCCAGTTTTGATGGTGGATTCTTCTATTTCTCCTTGAAGTTCTATTAGGTTTGGTGTCACATAGTTTGATGATCTGTTTTGAGGCAAAAACATATTAAGAATTGTCCTCTGGGAGATTTAATTCATATATTATGACATAATGCCACATTTTCTTCTCCTCTATCTTATGTTTAAAGGTAAAGTGTTTCTGCAGATTCTGTACCTTTTTTTTTTTTTTTTTTTTTTTTT
>NW_007734962.1:37303-56586 GCF_000696425.1 Galeopterus variegatus
GCCACTTGGACATTTCCACAGATATTTCAAGTATTATATATTCAAGTCTGTTGCAATTTTTCCTATTATATTTTTATCCCATTTTTCAAACTTTTCTTTACAGGGCCAGGACCTAACTAGCTGTGAGTCATGCTGTTTTCTTCCCCTCTGACTTTCCCTAAAAGCCTTTTTCATTCTCCATGTGTAGTGCATGACTGTTACAATGCAAATAAAGTATCTACTTTCAGGACCACATTATTTGCTCCCTGTGGTTTAGAAAGTTGCAGTGTACATCCTCATGCAGACACAAGCAGTCCATTGGCACATAGGAAAGAAATTTTGAAATGCCTTTTTTATGTACTTTTAATTCATAAGTAATTTAAAAACAATAACTACATAAAATGTTTTACTGTTTGAAATACATCACATATTTAAGTGCAGAATCATTCTATTGTGTATTATCATTCACTCAGACATGGTGCTGTGTGTAGTTCCATTAATGTGAGGTGGGTCCTTCATATTCTTGTGACTGGTCTTTTGCTGTTTCCTCATATTCATGAGACCATGCACTTCACATGGAAGAGTTTATCTTTTTGGCATTTCTGTTAAGTGCAAACTGAATATAAAATAAAACTATATTTTCTATTTTTTCTTACCCCAGTCCATACTGTAGTTGAGTTTAAATTTGTTCATCTAGCAGAGTATTTCAGGAATGTATTTATGTGTACGTCTTCATGCCTGTTTATACTCTCCTTGAAAAAGAAAAAAATTATTCACATTTTTATCACTAACAACAAGTATATTTCTTAAGGTATAAAACTAAGTTTTGTAATATTATTTTTAGTAATAACTGATTACAGTATCAGGATATTTGTCATTTGATTTTCTTCCATTCTATGGAGTACAAAACAGTGGCATGTTACAGGAGACAGATATGACACATGCTCACACATATGTGTCAACTCCCATATTTCTGTTTTGTGACCCCGTGATGTGGACTCAAGTTGAAAACAATGTATCATTACAGGAGTTGGTGCCATTTGAGCCTGTGTCTGTGGACTTCACCTAGGAGGAGTGGCAGGACCTGAATGATGCTCAGAAGACTTTATACAGGGATGTGATGATGGAGACCTTCAGCAACGTGGTGTCACTGAATAAAACTCCCCAGTAACTTTCAGGTGAACCAGTTTTTTTTTGTTCATAAATATAGGAACCATTTATTGGGTTTCATACTATTTTGGTAAGATTACATTTCATGAAAATGTGCCATCTCTCTTTATCATGAGGTTCAAATTGGCACAACTTCGGAAGCTAAGCTCTTGCTGTTCTTCCAAGGATCCGACATAGCAGCTTTCAAAAGTCCTACATTTCTTCCCATTAACAGAACACTACATTGACAAAGCTGAGGTGATTGTCAAGTTAGAAGAAGGAACAGAGCCATGGACAATGGAAGAATGCCCAGACAAGATCATGCAAGGTTTGTCAGAACATATTGGGCAGAAGCCAATAGTAAGGCCCATTAGATATTGGCAGTATTCAGCTCCTTCTAGCATTTTCCCCCCCAAGTCCCAGACCTGAAGATGGCACATCTTCAGGCCCATATTACATAATCATCAAGGTTTGGTGACCCATGGACATCCCAATATTTTATTTTGCTGACTCTGTTTTACATGTACCCAAAATCTAATTCCTACATTTGTCTTCTTTGACATTTATTTTTCCTACTTGCTTTCTCAACGTTTTCAGAAGCACTTGTGTCCTCAATTCTCGTGTACACTTTTTCATACTGTATCTGTTTTCTGTTGCTTGTAACAGAATACCTGCAACTGGGTAATTGATGAAGAAATATATCTTTTTCTTGAAGAAATATATCTTTTTCTATATCTTTTTCTGACAAGTCTGTTCTGCAGGGTCAGCATTCTAAGTTCAAGGGGCTGCATCTGGTTAGGTTCATTGTTCTGGTGTGGACTCTTCACAGAATCACAAAGTAGTGCAGTACATCACATAGGAAGTCCATAAGAAAATAGGAAAAGAGGTACAGCAGTGAGCCTTGTACCACCACATCAAAATCCTGAAACCACTTCTCTCATAATGCTCACCCAGGTGGTAGAGGAGGTGGCCCATAATTAAAGCCCTGACAGCCCTTGGGTCAATATGGCCCTTCAAGAAATCAATGCCAATCTCTAAGGCTCTGCCCCACCCCCGCTTGGCTGGATAGTCAATGACGGGTAAGATTTCCAGAGGGAAACAACCTAAGACAGGCACAGCCACCAGAGGGAATGTGTTCACCCACTAATAGGGAATGTGAGCTGGGTTTAGACCATCATGAGACAGGTTATTTTTACCCTACTGATGATGTGTTTTGCCATGGTAATCCTGCTCAGTACAAGAGGAACCGCATGTTCAGACATTTGGTGTATATGCTTGGCTGAGGAGACAATGGGGGGAAGCTACCATCTGACGGATTATGACTGAACGCCTCTAAGTTCTTTATTTCATTGAATGAATCCTTCAGCTCCACAAGCTCTGCAACATTCTTTATCCAATCATTGATTTCTTTGTACATTTCTTCTTTCAGGTCTTGTATACTTTTTCTCATTTCATTGTGTTGTCTGAGTTTTCTTGTATCTCGTTTCATTTCCTTCTAATTGTTTCCTGAAATTCCTTGTCAGTCATTTCAAGGACTTCCAGTTGTATAGGATCTAGGGCTTGAGAGTTACTACTTTCCTTTGGTGGTGACATATTTTCTTGATTTATCATATTCCTGGTGTCTTTCCTTTGGTTTTTATCATTGTGGCAGGGGGTATCATGGTCCATACATCCCACCCTGATGTCAGGCCAGTCTCCTGAAGGGACTGCCAACTCTGGGCAGCAGAGTAGCCAGTTCTTGGGCTGGGGATCAGCACCTGCCTCTTCTGGCATGGCTGAGTTGAGTGCCAATGCCAAGTGAAGTAAAGGTTTCATGTTGAAGTCATAAGATTGTTCTTTGGGAGTGGAGTTAAAAGTTAGCATTTTTTCTGTTTTCTTTGTGTGAATCATTCAAACAAGTTGATTTGAAAAGGAGTCAAAAGAACATTTTTCAAAGTTGGTGGGAACAGCCTTGGATGCAGAACCATATGTTTTAGAACAGAAGTAGGTGTCTAGTGTGGAGATCTGAAGTTTCTTTAATTGTAATGGTTTATGAGAAGCAGAGGAAGTCAGATTAAATGAGAAACTTGGAGGAAGCTATCTTTGTCTTGGTTAGAGAAAAGGATATTTTATTATTTGAAAAACTTTCACATTGCTATAGCCTTTTTCTAATTGAGGAGTGTAAAGCGTATAAACACAAATGCAAAATCCTTATCCTAAGCCATATTCCTGCATATGTGGTAAAAAATTGGCTCACTTCTGTACCTGAAAATACCTGATGAAGGAAAACCTCGCCACCTTCATAGTGAAATAGTGAGAACAATAGCAGGAGATACACACTGTTATAAAAATAAAAGAGAATGATGTAAAGAAATGAAAGTTGCTTAGTTGAAAACTACAGGGCACAGGGTAAAAATCCTTAACAAATATTTACTCATAAATTCAACCTTAAAAATGAACAAAGAAGGAAAGAAAAGCATGGTATAACATTAGAAAATATATTAGTACAATATTACACTGTCAGTAAGAAGAAATTCCATAAACTCATGAAACCAATATATATTATTGATTGTATTATAAAATCTTTTGTTACTATGATTGGAGGGCACTTCCGTACCTTTACTTGAACAATCACTGACATATGCTTATGTGTTGCTCATAGATAGTGATTTTCTTCTCATTTGAAATGTCCAGATAGAAGATGACCTAGTGGAGAGGAACCAAGAAATTCACGGTGGATGCTTGCAGCAAATTGTAATCACCAAGGGCAACACGTCAGCTGAAGAGAGAGTTGTGTTAGGAAAATCATTTTATTGGAATTCTTATCATGTTTGAAATCTGATTGTAAATAATGAATACTCTTCAGGAAAGGTACATGAGGAATTTTATATATGTCAGAATGCACTTCTTTCGGGCCGGCCCGTGGCTCACTCGGGAGAGTGCGGTGCTGATAACACCAAGGCCCCGGGTTCAGATCCCATATAGGGATGGCCGGTTCGCTCACTGGCTGAGCGTGGTGCTGACAACACCAAGTCAAGGGTTAAGATTCCCCTTACCGGTCATCTTTAAAAAAAAAAAAAAAAAGAATGCACTTCTTTCTAGAGAGCCTGATGTGATGCCTGCTGGAGAGAAACCTGATGACTATCATATAACTGGAAAATTTCCCAGACATCTTGAAAACCTTAGTCAGCATCCGAATATTCAAACTGAGAATACAGTTTGAAAAGCTGCTGCCTTTAGAATACCGTGGAAAAGCAAAATCCTCCAACACAGAGTCAATAATACTTTCACATAAAAATACTGATATCAATGATACCACCTAAGTGTAATGAATATGAGAAAGGTTGTGGTAAGTCAGTTGTCATTGACCAAGAAGTAGCTCAGGGGGAAAAGAAAACTATTCAATGTGATATATGTGGGGAAATGTTCTATAAAAAATCTGAACTCATTAAACATCAGATTATGCACACAGGAGAGAAACACTGTAAATACACTGAATGTGAGAACTCTTTTATTAAGAAATTATACATTACATCACATCAGAGAACACCTACACAGGAGAAGATTTATGGTTGGAATGAACATGAGAAAATTTTTTCTCAGAATTCACAATTAGAATGCATCAGAGAATTCACAAAGGAGAAAAGTACTATGGAAGTATTGACCATGGGAAAAACATTTGTGACAATTCACTCCTCAGCCATCCTGAGAAAATTCACATAGATGCAATACCATATATAAGGAATGAATGTAGAAAATTTTTCTACCATGAGTCTGTCCTCACTCTATATCAGAGAATTCACACAAGTGAGAAACCATGTAAAGAATATGAAAAAATTTTTCTACAGTAGTAGATGTGATAAAACCTTTCACCAAAAGTCACACCACAGCAGACATCAGAGAATTCACACAGGTGAGAAACCCTGTGAATGCAAAGAATGTGAGAAAGCTTTCTTCCACAAGTCAGTCCATATTTTACATCAGAGAGCTCACACAGGTGAAAAGAACATGAAGATAAAGAATGTGAAAAAGCTTTTAAGCAAAAGTCAGATCTCAGCAGGAATGAGAGAATTCACACTAGTGAGAAGCCATATCAATGTAAAGAATGTGGAAAAACTTGTAACCAAAAGTCAAACCTCAGCATTCATCAGAAAACTCACTCAGGTGAGAAACTACATGAATGTAAAGATTGTGGAAAAGCTTTTAACCAAAAGTCACAACTTAGCAGCCATCAACGAATTCACTCAGGTGAGAAACTACATGAATGTAAAGATTGTGTAAAAGCTTTTATCCAAAATTCACACCTCAGCATTCATCAGAGAACTCACTCAGGTGAGAAACTGTATGAATGTAAAGAATGTCAAAAAACTTTTAACCGAATGTCTAACCTCAGCAGCCCACAAAGAATTCACGCTGGTGAGAAGCCATATGGATGTAAATAACCTCAGCAGCCCACAAAGAATTCACGCTGGTGAGAAGCCATATGGATGTAAAGTATGTTTAAAAGTTTTTTTTTTTTTCCTTTTTGCCTTTTTTTCGTGACTGGTAATGGGATCGCAACCCTCAGTGTCACGCCCGCACCCCGCTCATCCAGTATGCGGACTGGTCTCTATATGGGATCCAAACCCTCCGCGGAACGCCGCCACGCTCCCAAGTGCCACACTCTACTGAGTGTGCCACCGGGCCGGCCCTGTTTAAAAGTTTTTAACTGAAAGTCACAATTCAGCAGCCATCAGAGAATTCACACAGGTGAGAAACCCTGTAAATGTAAGAAATGTAGGAAAGCATTTTACCAGAACTCACCATAATAGACATGAACAAATTCACACATGGGTAAATCCCAATTAGTGTAATGGTTGTGGGAAAGCATTTTGCCATAAGTCACACCTCACGTTTCATCAGAGAACTTACAGCAAGATGAAACTCTGTAAACGTTCACCTGTCCCTTGGTATTGAAGGTTGGTTCCAGGAGCCCCTGTTGAAGAAAACACTTGCAAAGGATCAAGCCCCTTCTATAGATGGTGTACTTTTTCAATTTTACTATGCACTTTCTTCTGTGTCCTTTGCATCTTGAGTGGATTATTTCCATTACTGAATACAGTAGGAATTCCTTGTAAATAGTTGTTATACTGTTGTTTTTTACTTGCAGTGTAGTTTTATTTTTTTTCCTCTGATTTTTAAGGAATTTAATAAGTGTTTGGTTGAATCACCAGATGTTCGACCCTCAGATATAGAAGAAGGTCAATAATTGTGAAAACATCTTTTTTCAGCAGTTACAGGGCTGGCTATAGTTAGCATTTTGTTGGTTAGAGCTAATAACAGCATTGTTCCCTGTACTGGCAGCTACTGAAAATACAAAAAAAGAAAAGTAAAGTGAAAAGAACTCAACCTGCATCAGTCATGAGATAATTTACACAGGGGGGAAATTCTGTACGGATTAGACTGGGTACATATTTCCAAAAAACACCTTATTTCCTTTTTACACATGCCTGCAATCTCAGCCTGAAATTATTGTGTGTGGAACCATGTAATTTAGCTCTGTTCAGGGGAGTATGGAGACAGGTGATAAATGTTACTTTCAGGCCTCATCAAGGCCAGGCAATAAAAAAAAAATGTTCATGCATGTGTCTGTGATTTCTCATGCTCTCTGGGACTGAAGGGCTGATGACTCCTAGGGTGGAGTTGGGGGCCATAGGTGGGAGAAATTCACCATAATTTAAGACCATGAATTGAAAAAACCATAGTTCTTTGCAGCTCTACCTGTGAATCCTCTATTCATACTTATGTAAGAAATGCTTACTGTGTTGACCCATTTCATGTGTGATCTCTTTGTGTTTCAACACATGTAGCCCACTGTGCTAAATGACATTATAAACTTTCTCAGATAAGTTACAAGTTCTTGAAAATGAGAATATTCACACAGAAGAGAAACGTGTATTGTCACCTTTTACCCCCAAGTCTGCTTATGGAAAAATTAAATTATAGTGAGAAACAATTTATTAAATATGGAACACCGTACCAGGCAGGGACATCTCATTGAACACTGAAAATGAATTTATCTTCATCAATATCCTTAATTTATCTAAGCTTTCAACTTAACTTTTATTTTTTATGTGTCAGATAATTTGAAATGAAGAGAAAGCTCTCAATTTATGTACTGTGAATGTAAATTTTCAAATAGAATTGATAAATGTAGTATCAGAACTATTTTTAAAGTTTTGACTATGTAACAACAGTTAAATATGAGTGATGATACTGCCTGCCAGGGGATGTTTGGCTATGTCTGAAGACATTTTTTGTTGTCATAACTGTATGTTAAAATCTCTAGTGGGAAGAAACCAGAGATGCTGCTACACCCTACAGTGCACAAAACAGCTCCAAGTCTGCTGTGTGTATGTATATAAGTATTTGTTAAAAATATATCTTGATAGAACCCAGCACAAGTATGGATAGGAAATATTTACACTTAAGATAATAAATAATGTGACTTACCTCAGAATTTTCTGATTAGTATATTCACTGTTTCAAATTATACTATTCTTTATGCCCCTTATCCAATCTCTACCCTTCTTCCTCCCGCTTCCCTTTGCCCCATCATTTCTCCTTTCCCTCTCCCTTCTAATACCCATAGACTTGTTCTCTCCATCTGATAGATTAACTGTTCCTCTGTTGGTGTGTTGCCTAGATGATCTGTCCAGTACTGAGACAGGTGTGATCAAGTCCTCCCCTATTATCACAAATCAGATGCTTCTTTTACTCTGGAGTGTGATTTGTGGAGAGGACCTCTTTTTTTCTTTCATCTGTACTGGTGCCTCACCTTGTCTCAATGCAGTTGACTCTGGTGTACCATGTGCACAGTGGCTGGGACTGCTGCCATAGAGTCTAGATGCTTTTGCAGCAGCCATGGCAATTGTGGTGGCTATGGTGGGCTACCTGCATGAAAATGGTGGTTTTGGTGTGCTCTTTATCTCGTTGTGGCTGGATGCATCTTCTCCTGACTCCATGCCTTAGGACACTGGCATGGCCCAGGGCAGTGGTGGCAGCTTGCTTCTTTGTGGCTGGGTTCAGCTTTCTGTACTTCTGTGCCTCCAGACCATAGCAGGGCCTAGGAAATGGCAGCATCTTGCCTAGTTATGGTTGTGTTTTGTTTCCCCTGGCTCCACGCCTCATTCTAAGATGTTGTGGAGCAGTTGGGGAGGAGAAGGGGGAGGGGAAACAGGGTGGGAAGATGGGGAATGAGGTGGAGCATGATAGAAGTCTGTGGCCTCCCTCATTTCTGCAGGGGAGACCTGGGTGCTTGTAGTGGTAGCTGGGTTATCACTGAGCTTGATGAAGATGTCAGGAGGGTGTGACTTAAGCCCTCAGCCCCGGCCTGCCCCAGCTCAGGAGCCTGGGGTGCTTCCAGTGGCAGCTCATTTGTTGTCAGTGGGCTTGTTCTGGATGTCTGGGGGATAAGACTGATGCCTTCAGCTCCCCATTGAACTAGCTTGGGAGTCCGGGACATTTCCTGTGTAGCTCGATGGACAACACTGGGCTGGTTGCAGATGTTAGGGGTTGTGGCCAATGCACTCGGCCCTCCATCCCAGCTTGGGATCCCAGAGCACTACTAGCAGCTGCTTGGTGGTCATCAATGGGCTGATTGTGGATTTGGGGGCAGCAGGGCTGAGGACCTTGGCTCCCCACAGCCCTGGCTCAGGAGCCCAGGGTGCTTCCTGCAATGGCTCAGTGGTCATCATTGGGCTCATTGTGGATTTTGGGGGGTTGGCTGAGACACTTGGTCCCCCACAGCCCCAGCTTGGGAGCCCAGGGCACTTCCTAGAGTGGCTTGGTGGTCATCCCTCTGGGGAATTTGGATGTTGGGGAAATGTGGCTGAGGCCCTTGGCCCCTGAATGCCCTGGCTCAGGAGCCCAGCATTCTATCTGTGAAGGCTCAGTGGTCATCACTGGGCTGGTTGTGCACGTTTCGTGGGCCTGGCTGAGGCCCTCAGCACTCCCACCTCCCTGGCTTGGGAACCCAGGAGCTTCTGGTCCTTCTAGGTTTTATAGGTGTTCTTTGGTGGTATTAGACCTTCATTAGTTAAGATCAAACTTTGTTTTCGATCTGTGGGTATTTTGTTTTTTCTTTCACTTTTGGGTTGGATTATTCTTTTCCCACAACTTAAATGCTGCCCCAGAAGAAATTTGTTGTCTTTTGGTTACATCTAAAATGAAGGAACTTCCTGTGGTGACCAGCACTTGAGCCCTGCGGTTTAGCAGAATTTCTGCTTTCCTCCTGATTCCCCGGGGAAGACATTTTGTGCAGCTCATGATTTAATGCTTCACCTTGTATGTAATTCCAGGTCTCATGAGGTCTGGTACACTCAGGTTGTATGGAAATTCTGGTCTGGGCCTGAGTCTTTTCAGCAAACTGCAACCCCAGCAATTCTATAATCCTGACCAGTATAAACTGAGTGATCCTGTGGTGATTGAACGGCAGACCAGCTGTCTATGCTGTACACCAATGTTCCCCTGGTCGGCCCATCTCCCCAACCACCCACACTCCAAACACTTCTCATAGGATAGCCCGAGAAATGGTCCCTTGTCATAACTCACTGACCTCTCAGTGGCTCCTTTTTTCTGTTTTCTGTGGTCCTCATTCTTATGTGGGTCCACAGAAACCCTGTTAGTGGCCTTGCAGGCCTGAGGACCACCAAGTCTCTCTTCTCCCCTGCCACTTCCAAGTAAGTTCATACAAAGGGCACAGCTGTGGCTTTTACCACCTCTTGCTCCAGGTCCAGCCTTCAAGTGGCTGGGGCTCAAAATGGTGGGGGTGATTTTTTCTTTCTCTCATCATGGCTTCTCCTGCCTTTGTGAACACTATAGGTCTCTTCTCCTCTTCCCATGAGCTCTAGCAGCCCCAGGTTGGCTGTCATTGCTTTTTAATGTTTGTAAATTGGTTGATTTCTGGGAGAGAGTGACACTGAGGATCATTTATTCTGCCATCTTCACTAGAAGTCTTACCTCAGAATTTTTGACATTAAATGCCACTTTTTTTTTTTTTTGCTAAATTACTGAGCTTCTTTCTTTTTTCCTACTCTCCTATTGTAGGTAATTTTTTAAATGACATTTATTACAAAACTCTCTCTTCAGTAAATGTAATTTTTTCTAATGTTTGAAGCTAACACAGAGCCAGTCAGTGGGTTGAATAGAAATACTTCCATGAGAATATACAAATCAGACACATAACTGTTAAGAGATTAAATCTGCAATCATTTAAACTGCCATGAAATGTAATATTTATCATGTTCTATTTAGTGAAAAGTAGTGTCTAGAAGTAAGATGTATTCTTTATTCCTATTCCTCATAGTTTTAAATGGGACCACATAATAGATATGATTGTGCGTACTGTGTGCTCTGTACTTCAGGACTATCTTATATTTATGTCTGCAGTGATGGAGTGCTGTGTTTGTATCTTGCCACTAGGAGGGGCAATGGAGCAAATCCCAGTTCCACTTGGTTATTGCCTTGTGCATGGTTCTACCTGCACATAGATCTGCAGACCTTCCAATGGCCCCAGTGCTGGTTTTCATTGAAGAAGTCTCCTGGAGTCGGCAGTTGCCCCTTCTCTGTCCTTGGAGCCTTAGTGATGGGAGGAGACCTAAGCCCCAAGGAGGGGTAAGTGTGAGTAAACAAAATGGTGTCCAGCATGGAACCTGTGGTGTGGCTGAATGGAAGTGTGTGGGGAAAATTGGATAATTTAGTCAGGCTCCCTCTACATTTCTCATAAACAAGTTGTGTGTGGGTGCAGTTAGTGTGCATGTGCACCCATGTATCTTTCTAGTTAAATGCTTTTGTGTGTTCTTCAGTTTGTGAAGCAGTGCGGCCGGCAGAGCTGGCATGTAAGTGTCTAACGATAGAGCATGTTTACTCTACTGGCAGCTGCTCAGTTTCAGTTTTTCTTTGGATTTTGCTGGTAGCAGTTGAGTTTCTGAGTTTCTCCTTTGTACTGCCTAGCTCCTAGATGTGTGTGTGTGCTGAATAAAGACTACTCTTTCTTCAACCAAGGCTCCGAGGATCTTTTTGCCAGTTACCTAGCTTGTAGATCTGTCTATGAAGGGTTTGTGAACAAGCTCTCGGGGTCTGTGAGCTTCAGACTCAGCCCTAGCTCTACAAGGTGTTGCAGGGCCCATTGGGCCGAGAGGTCACTTCCACTTGCCACCCTTCTGTCCCCTAATCTCTGGTACCAGTGGGCAGAAATTACAGCACCTTTATTTCTTTATCATTTTTAACTCTGTGTTTTCTTTTTTGCTGTTCTTTTTATTCTAACTCCTTTTTGACTTTTGGTATCTCATGTTTTTGTTTCCAGTCTAAAAATGTTTCTAATTTGTTTTGTGACTTTATGACTTACTGACTGGTGTTTCTTCCTTATAGTTTCCACATAATTGTGAACTACTGAAATATCCTCCAGTTAATTATTGTCAACTTAAACCTATTGTGGTCAGAGAACATACTTTGTGTGATTTCAATCCTCACATTTATTGCGGCTATTTTAAGGCCTAGCAAATGGTGTTTTCTGGGGTCCTTCCATGTGTCCTTTAACAGAATGTGTGTTCTGTTGTTGGGTGGCGTGTTGTACATACATATATTGGTAAAGTCAAGTTGCTTTATAGTGTTGTCCAGGACTCCTATACCATTGTCACTGTTCTGCCTAGTTGTTCTACCCATTAGTGAAAGTTGCACTGGGCATCTCCTAATATTTATATAGTATAGTCTACTTCTGGCAATTTCCTCCCCAATTATTTTTATTTAATGTTGGGCTTCTGTGCTTGATGCATGTGTATCTATAATTGTCATGATGTTCTCTTGACTGATATGCTTGTCATTATAAAATGTCCCTCTTTATCTCCAGTAACATTTTTGTTTTAATATTTATTTTGTCTGATATTAGTATGGCCAGCCAGTGTAACTATCTTTTGGTTCTGTTTACCCCGTATATATTTTGCTATTCATTAATTTTCAACCAATTTCTGTTTTTTAATTAAAAGTGTTTTTCCTATGCACAATATTTAACTTTTTCTTGTTTGTATTTTTTTAAATTCATTTGGGTAATTCCTGCTTGTTAAAAAAAATTTATTTTGTTTTAATTGACAGATTATGACTGTATGTGTTCATGAGGTACAATGTGATGTTTCAGCACATGTATACATTGTGAAACGATAAAATCAGAATGATTACCATTCATTAACTCACATACATATCATTTCATGGTGAGTTCAGTTAAAATCCACTGTTAGCAACTTTGAAATATACAATGCATTACTCTCAGCTATATTCACCGTGCTCTGCAGTACATCACCAGAACTTATTCCTCCTGCCAAATTGAAACTTTGTACCATTTGAATAACATGTCCAAATTTACCCTTGACTCCCAACCTAACCCTCAGCTTCTGGTTATCTCCATTCTATTTTTCATTTCTTTTAGTTTGACTTTTTATAGACTACATATAACTAAAACTATGTAGTATTTGTTTGTTTGTTTGTTTGTTGTTGTTGTTTTTTTCCTTTTTGTCTTTTTTACTGACCGGTAACGGGATCGCAACCCCTGGTGTCACGCCCGTACGGGGGACTGGCAACGAGATCACAACCCTCAGTGTTGCACCCGCACCACGCTCAGGCAGTGAGCGGGAACCGGTCTCCACATGGGATCCGAACCCTCAGTGGAAGCGCCGCTGCACTCCCAAGTGGAGCACTCTCCAGTGCACCACCAGGTCGGCCCTGTTTGTTTGTTTTTGAGTATGGCTATTTTACTTAACTTGATGTGCTCTAGATTCAGCTATCTTGCCACAATTGACAATTTGTTTTTTCCTAAGACTGAGTAGAATTCCATTTTTTATATGCATGACATTAATATTTGTCTTAATCCGTTTTTGTTGGTATAACAGAATACCCAAGACTGGGTAATTTATAAAGAACAGAGGTTCATTTGGCTTATGATTTTGGGGCAGCTGCATCTGGCATGGGCTTCAGGCTGCTTCTTTTCATGGTGGAAATGGCAGACAGCCAGTGGATACAGCTGATCACAGGGTGAGAGGAAGCAAGAGAGCAAGAGGAGGTGCCAAGGTCTTTTAAACAACCAGCTCTCATGGGGACTAAAAGAGTGAGAACCCACTCACTAACCCTCCTCCCCCAGGGAGAGCATTAATCCATTCATGAGGGATCTTCACCCATGACTCAGAAAGCTTCCAGCAGTGCCATATTGGGATTTCCACGTGAGTTTTGGTGGGACAACACATCCAAACTCTTTATCAGTTTTATCTGTCCATTTCTGTAGTTTTGATATGTTGCCTGTTAAGAATAATGGTGTAATGAGCATTGAAATGGTGACATCTCTTTGACAAACTGATTTCAATTCATTTCAATGTATACTCAGAAGTGGAGTCGTTAGATCTATGGTAGATTTATTTTTAGCTTTTTGAGATAACTTTACACTTATTTCCAAAATGGTGATCTAATTTACATTTCCACCTACAGTTCATGAAGATTCCCTTTTCTTCACATGCTCATGATATTATCTATCATATTTTTGATAGTAGCCATTCTAACAGGTGTGATGTGTTCTCATTGTGGTTTTTAAATTGCATTTCTCAGCATTAGTGAACTTGAGGATTTTTTTCATGCTTCTATTTGCCATTTCATGTCTTCGTTTGTGAAAGGTCTATTCAGGATCTTTGCTCATTTTTGAATAGGGTTATATATATTTTTTGTTATCAAGTATTTTGAGTCTTTTATGTTTTGTGTATTAACCATTTATCAGACATACAGTTTGCAGATATTTACTCTAAATCTGTGATGTCTCCTCACTTTGTTGTCTTATTTTTTGTGCAGAAGCACAGGTTACTGTAAATACCAGTTTGTACATGTGGTTTGTTTATTCTCATTCACTGTGTTCTCTAATACCCAGTGGATGTGAAAATGTTTTGATAGTGTATCAAAACTTCCTAACACAGGTGTGATCAACCCATCTCATAGATAGAAAACTGAGAGGTTGAGTTTTAGGTTTGTTGCTCTAGGTCTCAGGCTGGCTGTAGAATCTGTTCACCATGCTGTATTCTCCCATTTTCCATGGAAACCACGTTATCCAGTCTGGAAGCCCGGGTGGGCCTCTCTCATTGACCACATCATGTCACAGACCTACCTGATGTGGGAGCCTGTCCAGAGAAGAAATCTCTTTGTACTTCATTCAATGTATTTGGGCCCAGGAGGTGCACATCTTGACTCCCTTCATTGGTTTTCATTGGGTTTCTTCATATAGGGTGATTTAAAATCTACCTCAAGTACAGACATCTGAAGACCAGTTTGATCAATTTTCTGCACACTAAGAATTGCTCACATGTTCCTGTTGAAAATGTGAGTTATATATCTTGTGCTCAGAAGTGGACAAACTACACATTTCTATTTCTCAGTAAACCAGTGGGAACTACAGCATAGAACTGACTGGCTTTGGATTCCAACTTGTTTACCCTCTTTAAAAAAAAAGAATAATGAGGGTGTGGTGGGTTCTAGACTCTCTGGGCTCATCGCAAGAGCATCTCAGGCCTTATCTCTCTGCCTTGGGGGACCAGAATATGAACAATCCAGAGACCAGGAGGTTTGGGAAGCATTCTGACCCAGCCCACTGGCAGAGTCATGCCAAGGCTTTACCCAGGTTCAGGACCCTAGAAATGTGTTATGGTTCTTCCTTAAAACATTCCTTCAGTCTCCCTAAGANTTAACAATATATAGTAATAGAACTAACTCCTGGTTTAATTTCATTACATATAATAATTCACAGAAGGAAGAATTATCTGTCCTTGCATCAGGCACATTTCCTTCTGTAGGTGGCATACCTCGATTTGGTTGTCTATATGTTTAGTCAGTGGACAGAAGGAGGCCAATGTGGATTGGGATGTTTGACTGCTGTGTTAGAAATACATAATGAGTCTAAAGCTGATCAATGGAATATTCATTGGACTAGTCCCCACCCACTACATCAAGGGGTCAAGTGTGTTTTGCTTGGTGAATTATGGAATTCTAGATTATCTTCCTTTGGTAGATCTCTTCAACCACATATATTATAGACACTAATGAAGGAATGATAAGAAACCTAGCAGCTGCACTATGAATTTTTGCAGATTCCATAGTAAAATCTATTGCTGAGCAACAGCACGTTAACATCTCTAGCCAGGGTAGCCTTAGATAATAGAATTGTTCTTGACTATTAGCTCAGAAAGATGTTGTCTATGTTATTGCTAACCCTACCTGTTGTGCCTTAGTAAACTCTGGGGCAATTGAGATTCAGTTGCATAAAGGAAGAGAACAGGCCACAAGGCTACTGTAAGCCCCACCTAGTTCTCCACTGCCATTGGATTTATTTAATCGAATGCCTTTAAGTCTAATTAATTGCTTAAAACCATTACACATTTTGGAATGGTCATGTTTCTGGCATTTTTACTTTACATTTCTTTTTTAAACTGTGCACTCATTATCTATTAATTCTGTATAGAAATGCCATTCCTGTCAAAATAATGTTTGCCCAGTGCTGTGAGATAACAAATGCCTAAAAATTAGATAAATCAAACTTAAGGATAAAACTCAGACAACCCAGGCCAAAGTGAACTGTTTAAGTCCTCTTCGTTTCTCACATGTAATTAGAAGGCTCCTGACACTGACTTACAGCTGTTCATTACCCTCAACTTGAGACCACTGACTGGAACATGTTCATCCCAGAAACAAGGGACACATAAAATCTGACATTAGACTTATTTATCAGTGATGATTTCAAATAAAAGCTCTTGATGAAAGGGGAAAATGTAAAATTTGATGAAATTAATTTCTGTAAGAGACAGAAAAATTAGAGCCAAAAAATGCACAAGAAATGGGGACTCATGCTTGCTTGTCTGAGGTAAGAATTTTTCCAAGGACCTTCTAAAAATTTATCAGAAATCCCTTCACATCTTCCATCATATCCATCTTTGCACAAACACACGTTTCTTAGCAAAGTTGATCATTAGGCATCATTTGCTATTGCACTAAATCAGATAAGATTCTCCAAAAAGAAACTGCCTAATAATGGCACCTCAACCAAAGAACTGATGACAAACCTGAATTTGAGCCTCCAAAACCAATGAACTCTGTTTCCAAGCAGCTTATGTGAACTTCTCCCTTCATGCCAAGAAAAGCTTCTCTCACCCTTCCCTCACAGAATGCCTTCATGGCTTGCCATGGTGTGCATTCCAGATTTCAGTCTAATTTTACATTCATGAGTAAACTCAGCGTAGTTGGAGATTATTTTCTGTACTGTATTTTTTTTCTAGGTTAACAGAAGAAAAGTACCTTAACACATTACATGTCACATATGACAGCCCCAAAGCTAACCCCATCCCCAATGGTGAAAAGTTAAAAACCTTTTACTGGAAGATCAGAAACAAGATCAAGATGCCCACCCTCCCCAACTTTGCTCCTCATAGTACTAAAATTTCTAGCCAGAGAAATTGGGCAAAAACAAAGCAAAGCAAAACAAAGCAAAACAAAGATAAAAGACAACTGATGAGGAAATATGAGCTATGTGCTCTATTTTTCTATTAATACACTGACACAAGGCAGGACTCCAAATGAGTGTTTCTACTATACCACTTCTAGCATTTATATATGTAAATATTCTGGAAGTATGTTGCAGTTCAACATATTTCACCCAAATTTATATAGAAAAAATACATAATTACGTTCCTTGTGGTATACTATTCCAGTAACTGTTCCAAATGACAAAACTTCAGGTATCCACATCCTTATGTAGTCCCTTCTGACTACTACATGTGCTTTGCCATTGGACTTGCTTTGGTCAAGAGGACATCAGTAAATGTGATGAAAACATACATTTAAAAAGTGCCTGCTACTAGGGACTGCATTCTTAGAAATGTTTGTATTTGGATAAAGTCTGGGGCTATCCTGTTGGAGAAAAAGGGAATAGCCAAGAGTCAGCACACACAGGACAGGTAGCAAAGCCATCTTGAATTAACCAGCCTCAGTCAAGCCACAAGGTGACTACAATCTCATCTGTAAAGCAGACAACACCAGAAGAGGAATTTTCCAACTGAGCTCAGCCCAAATTCTGATACAGAGAATTTCTTACACTGGAAAGGCTGATATATCTAAGCATATGAATGTCAACATTTTTTACCTATTACGAGAGTGGAAGAGACACATTTCAATTACATACCAAATACACTAAGTAGAACTTTATAACCACATGTAGAAATTTTGAAAACCACACACAAAAAAAATCAATTGAGTAAACCAATTTGGTTGAAGCTATGTGCATAAAACAAAATCAATTTTCTGAAGATTAAAAGAACATGTCTTGTTTTTTACATCATAACATAATTCTGATATAGGAGCATTGTACTGTGTTTTATTTACTTTTTATGGGTTTTGAGCAGAAATGTGATGCAGTTTGATTTTCCCATTTCAAATAATGTAAAATAGGATTCTTATTATTTCCCTGCACAATTTATGATTTTTAGGAATAGATAAACTAACATTAGGGAAAAACACTTGTTATCAACCCTTTATAGCCACATAATCTCCAAAAAGTGTTGGGATTAAAAATAAGTATAGATGTTTAAAATACGGCATTTTATTTTTATTTATTTATTTATTTAGTCTTTTTCGTGACCGGTGTATTGTCTTTCTCGTGACCAGTAAGGGGATCACACCCCTTGGTGTGGTGTTGCCCGCCCCGCGCTCAGCCAGTGAGCGCACCGGCCACTCTTATATAGGATCCGAACCCGCGGTGGGAGCGATGCTGTGCTCCCAGCGCCGCACCCTCCCGAGCGTGCCACGGGGCCATCCCTAAAATATGGCATTTTAATGCAATGTTTGTAAGTTGACTTCAGTGTCACAAAAATGATGGCAAAACAAACACCTGTTTTGAGTTAATTGTGGCAAAACTGATAACACTAGTCAAAAGCAGAAAGACCTCAGGATAGATTGGTCACAAGCATTTCTCTAGATGCCAAATTGGGTGATTGACTAGGTTTAAGAGATCTCAAGCTGTGAAAACAATCGCGGGGAAATTTTAAAACCAGATGAGTGAAAATTAAAAACAAAATAAATAAAAATAGAAGTGTGTTTAGAGAGCTCTGTAGAGAGATTGTCTCAACTGAGACAGGTTATCACTGTACCCCAGTCCACAACTTCAAGACCACTCCAGTAAGTAATATTTCCTAGGACCTTGTCTATCATTATCAGTCAGACTCACTTCTCTGTTCTGGAAACTGGTTCAAACCCTCCAATATCACCAAGTCATTGATAGCTTCCAGAAAATGTAGTATCACTCAAATCTTGTTCACTGTAGGCAGTAGGATCAATAATCACTTGGGACATGGGAAACCAGGGTCTTGCCCTTTCTGGGGCTCTTTTCACTCTGTTCTAAAATGATATTGAGAGGATTCAGGCCATAGGAGTGTTCTTTCATGTAAAATTTCTATTCATACCATGTCTTCCCTCAAACTTTGTAAACCTCCTTTACTCCAAAGAAAACAAGACCATCATCTAGTACCCAAATTTCTCTCCTAGAAGTCACTGTGCTAGGAAACTAGGTCCTCTATAAACTTCTGTAAACTCAAACCAAGAATGTGAGGCAGGCTGAAGATTACCAGAGGGGAACAGAAATTTCACTTGCCTAATAGACACCAAGAAACACCACAAATACAACTGCTACATAGTAAGTCTTGGCCTAATCACACTTCACAATTATTTTTCTGGGAATCCAGGGGCATTACTCCAGTACTGTTAATATCCTCAACAACTTACGGATGGGTAAACTGAATGTTATTTAGGCTAGTAACATTGCCCACATCCTTCAGAGTCAGAGCTGTAATGAGAACTCACACTACAGACCTCCCACATGCATCCTCTCTGGAAAAAAATCTCCCCATTTATTCACTCAGCTTCAGGAACCAGCTTTTGTATAACTAGACAAAAGCACCCGGTATCCTGGGAGCACACCTTCTTCTGATAAAGCAATCACTGAAAGCACAACTCAAGCAACCCCTTTCTCAGACCAGAATCTGCAGACCCCAATGCTAGTGTTGGTCACTTGGCCTGGCCTGGAACCTCAGTTCACAATGGCATGTCAGGTCTGGCCCAAAAAAGATCCA
>NW_007734962.1:57586-58919 GCF_000696425.1 Galeopterus variegatus
TCATTGATAGCTTCCAGAAAATGTAGTATCACTCAAATCTTGTTCACTGTAGGCAGTAGGATCAATAATCACTTGGGACATGGGAAACCAGGGTCTTGCCCTTTCTGGGGCTCTTTTCACTCTGTTCTAAAATGATATTGAGAGGATTCAGGCCATAGGAGTGTTCTTTCATGTAAAATTTCTATTCATACCATGTCTTCCCTCAAACTTTGTAAACCTCCTTTACTCCAAAGAAAACAAGACCATCATCTAGTACCCAAATTTCTCTCCTAGAAGTCACTGTGCTAGGAAACTAGGTCCTCTATAAACTTCTGTAAACTCAAACCAAGAATGTGAGGCAGGCTGAAGATTACCAGAGGGGAACAGAAATTTCACTTGCCTAATAGACACCAAGAAACACCACAAATACAACTGCTACATAGTAAGTCTTGGCCTAATCACACTTCACAATTATTTTTCTGGGAATCCAGGGGCATTACTCCAGTACTGTTAATATCCTCAACAACTTACGGATGGGTAAACTGAATGTTATTTAGGCTAGTAACATTGCCCACATCCTTCAGAGTCAGAGCTGTAATGAGAACTCACACTACAGACCTCCCACATGCATCCTCTCTGGAAAAAAATCTCCCCATTTATTCACTCAGCTTCAGGAACCAGCTTTTGTATAACTAGACAAAAGCACCCGGTATCCTGGGAGCACACCTTCTTCTGATAAAGCAATCACTGAAAGCACAACTCAAGCAACCCCTTTCTCAGACCAGAATCTGCAGACCCCAATGCTAGTGTTGGTCACTTGGCCTGGCCTGGAACCTCAGTTCACAATGGCATGTCAGGTCTGGCCCAAAAAAGATCCACCAAGGTTTCTACTTCACCAACTGGTGGGACAAACAACCCACTCCCCAGGGTCCCCTGAGGTCCTCAGGGGCTCCTCTTTAATCCTTACATTTACCTTCAGAGACACAGAACCCATCTCCACAGCCTACAGACAAGTGTTGGAAAGCTGCATGGTCTGAAATGCCCCAGCAGAAGATGGTGAAAATGGGTGAAGCAGCACATGTGCACAAGAAATACCAAAGCTCTTTTCTCATGGTCTGCTGGTGACGTCACTGAAGGAAGAGACCACATTTCCACAGGCCTCAGCTCCAGTCCCTTACAAACCAAAAGAGGAAGTTTTCTTCATTTCCTGGGGAGTGAATCCTGCTGCCTGTACACAGGACCTGGTGGTCCATACTGGTCTTTACTCACATGACAGCATGTGAAATTCTGCTTTATTAAATCCTGGTTTGACAACCTGACACATTGGGAGTTGAATGGGGAAAATTTGAATGTG
>NW_007734962.1:59316-71068 GCF_000696425.1 Galeopterus variegatus
TTTTTTTTACCGTCCATTCTAAACCTAAATAAATAAATAAATAGTCTCTATTTTTTCTTTTTATTTGTTACCAATCATGTAATTAATATAACACTCTTCTAATCCACTATAAAAATGTTCCTTCTCACCCAGTAAACTAAGTTGTTCATCTTCAATGGATTATATTATGCAGTTGAAAACTCTGCTGTAGTGGATGCTGTATATTAGAATAAAATACCAAGATCATAGGGAAAGTGCACTTCATAGTTCTTGGTCTAATTTACACTCCAGTTTCTAAAAATTATTTCCCCAGGACCCCAAGATCCATCCACCTGTCCATCTATCCATCTATTAAATCTTTAATTAATTATTATTATTTTTGTGTATGGGGGGAACCTGACCTTTGTGTTTCCTTCTCTGGTTTAAGGCATAAACTAGGCAAAGACTCTCACACAAGGGTTTCTCAGAGCTCCTACAGCTACTGCTCTTCCTTCTCAAACAGGGCCTGTTTGAGTTATCCAGGTTGATGTGGACATGTGTAAAATGAAAATTAGAATAAAAAAACCATGATGTTTCAGGATGAATGAGTACGGGATGTGAGAGGGCTGACTCTTGCTTAACCCTGATCCCTGGTTTTCTATTTTTTGATGTAGATGTATGTTCTGACATGTTTTAATTCCTGTGTTTCCTCTGATCCTACAGTTGCCCCCCAATTACTATCCTACAAATCTAGGGAACTCAGTCTTGATCCCCCCAGAGACATTCTGACTCAGAATTTATCATCTAAAGACTCTCTTTCTCAGACCCCTGGTTCCTAGGCTCTAACATAAAGAAATATTGATGTGATATCTGGGCTTTATTAAATACATGATGATTGGTAGGTGTGAAGTGGGGGTGAATCAGTGACTATTTGTCTATCCTCTAAGATATGGTTTGTCATTTCTTCTTTGTGGGCCTCAGTCTTCTGTCCATAAAAATGGAGACAGTAACACACATTTGGATGGTGAGACATTGTAATATTTTATATATCATTTTTCATCTACAGTTCCTCTCTCATGCTACTCTTTTACCTTCCTCTGCTTCTTTATCTGCTCCTTTTTCTCTCCAGGACAGAAAGTCCCCTGACCCAAGTTAGCTGATTGTAGGTGATAAGACCCCATTTCAGGAGGGGCTCTGCCCTATGCCAGAGAGGAAGGAATGCTGCACAGAGAAGTCAAGAAGAACCTGAACAAACAGGTCTTGTTGGGTTTTCCCACCCAGTCTGTTAGTGTTAGATCATACCCCTTTGGTTCAATCACATTTCTACATGGTTGTCCATGCTTCAACCATGCCTACGTAATGAAGCTTCTATAGCAACCCAAGAGCACAGGGTTAGAAGATCTTCCAGATAGTTAAACACATGGAGGTTCCTGGAAGGTGGCAACCTGTGGAGGTCATGAAAGCTCCATGGTCCATTCCCCATACCTACTCACATGCATCTGTTTGTATCCTTTGTGATATTCTTTATAATAAACAAGTTAGTGTAAGTATGAGTTTCTCTGAGTTCTTTGAGCCATTCAAGCAAACTAATTGAATCCAAGGAGGGGGTTGTGAATCCTTAATTTATAGCTGTTTGGTCAGAAGTTTCAGAGGCCTGGACTTGCAAGTGGCACCCAAAATGAAGGGACGGCTTGGTGCCTGAGCCTTTATCCTGTGAGATCTAACACTGTCTTCAGGAAGATCATGTCAGAATTGAGTTGAATTACAGGACACTGGTGTTTGCTGAACAATTGCTGTCTTGCTTGCTAGTGGGGAGAAACCCCACACATTTGGTCACAGATGTTTGTCTCCTGTGTTGATGATTGTGCTGTTAGAGCAAAGGAAAAACATAGTTTCTTTGTGTCATATTTTTTCCTATTCAGATGAGCACCTCACCCTGAGCTGATGTCAAATAATGTAGAGGCCAAGAGTACAACCCCTTTCCTCCCTCTGTGAAGGTAACATTCTCAGAGCCAAGGAGAGGAGGCTCAGACACTCTACTCATATAATGAATTGCTCACAATTACACACTTTTCTTCAAGTTATTATTATGTATTTTAATTTTGATGCTAGTGTAACTAGAATTGTGTCATTAATTTTATTTTTCTATTGTTCATTTATTGTGTAAAGAAATATAATTAATTTTTGCATATTGTTCTTGTATCCTGTTACTTTTATAAAGTCATTTATTTATTCTAAGAGTTTTCAGTAAATTCCTTAGTATTTTCCAAATATGAAATTGCACCATTTGTGAATAAAAACAATTAAACATTTTTTCTTTCCAAACAAGATATCTTTTATATATTTCTGCATTTCTATTCTTTTCTTTCTTTCTTTTTTTTTTTTTCTTTTTTACCAACTGTTAACTGGGTTCTGGCTAGCACCTTCAGTACAGTAATGAATAGATGTGGTGTAAATGGCTACAATTATCTTGTTCCTAAATTTAGAAAAAAATGAGGCAGAATTTTGCTATTAAGGCTAACGTTAGCTGTGAGGATTTAATAGGCCTTTTATCACTTTGGGAATGTCTTCTTTATCCCTACATTGTTTAGTTTCTTCGTCATAAAGAAAGTTGAATCTTTTTTTTTTCCTTTTTTGTCTTTTTCCGTGTCCGGCAACGCATCGCAACCCTCAGTGTCGCCCTCGTACTGGACTGGGACCAGCAACGGGATCGCAACCCTCAGCGTTGCCCCCGCGCCTCGCTCAGCCAGTGAGCGGGAACCGGTCTGTATGTGGGATCCAAACCCTCAGCGGGAGCGCCGCCGCACTTCCCAAGCGGCGCACTATAACAGTGCACCACCGGGCCGGCCCCAGAAAGTTGAATCTTGACAAATTTATTTTCTGCATCTATTTAGGTGGGTACGTGGTTTTGTTAATTACCGTATTGATATGGTTTATAATATTGATTGACTTGGGACTATTAATCAAACTAGTATTCCTGGAATAAAACCAACTTGGCAAAGGGTATAGTTATTTTTATATGTTGCTGGATCCTGCTTGTTTGTACTTTGTTGAAGATTTTTACATCTACATTCATAAAACATATTGGTCACAATGTTGCTTTTCGTTTGCTCTTTTTGTGTGGTTTTGTTATTATGATCCTCCTGGCTTCATAAAATAATTTTGGAGAGTTTAGGAAGAATTGAAACTAAATATCCAAATGCTTAGTAGAATAGGTTAAATTTTCTGGGTATGGGCATTTCTTGGTGTTCTACATTCAAAGATATAGTTTACTGTAAATTGAGTAAATATTTAAATAAAGGCAGAGATTGTGAGACTTGAATAAACAGAAAAACAGACAGAAACAGATTCAACAACATGCTATCCACAGAGACACACTTCAAATTCAAAGACACTGACTGGAAGTAAAAGGACAGAAAACAAAAAGTATATTATACAAACTCTAAGAATTAGAAGCTGAAGTTGAGATCTTCCTACCAGACAAAATAAACTTCAACACAAAATGTATTACCCAGGTAGCGAACTTTCATAATAATAAGTAGATCTTACACTATGATATTATAATGAGTATAAATATGTATGTGCCTAAAAACAAAGCCTCGAAAGACATTTTTCTTTTAAAAAGCCACAGAACTGATCAAGAAATAAAAAAGTCTACAATTACAGTTGGAGAATACTTTTTTCTTACTAATAGATGCGATCACCAGATGAAACATCAGTAAGAATACAGACATGAATGACACTGTCTTGACCTGACTGACAATTATAAGGCACTATGTGAAGACTCAATCAGACAGAACAAATGCCAACTGATAAAACACGTCTCAAGATTGAACTCTTACATGTGTTTTCTGAAATGAAATAATATTAGAAATCAAAAATAAAAAGAAATTCAGGTAAGCCTCAAATATTCAAACATTAAATAATACACGTGTAAACAAATTGTGAATAAAACAAGAAACGTAAAAGGAAATGAGAATGGGTGTTGCTTAAACTGTATTGTAACAATGACATATATGATAAAGTAAAGACAGCCACAAATTCTTTCCCACTCCTACCATTGGGGTAAAAACTAATTTTCTTCAACTGTGGGTTGGTCTTAGCAACTTGCTTAGCCAACTGCATCTGGAATATTAGAAACGCTAAAGTCGTTAGAGACCAAACATGGTACCTTAACTGGAAACATGGATTGTCACAATTTAGATCAAATATTAGTGTCTAAATGAATGAATAACAATCATCTCATATATTATGTTATGATATCCAATTATAATGGTAAATTTTAAAGGTTCACCTAAGAAAAAGCATAGGGGAGAGACTGCATAACTTTGGAATTGGCAATAATTTAATCAATATTGCACAAGATACAAGAACACCAACAAAAATAAGTCAAACTGTATAAAATTAGAACCTTTTCTGCATCAAATGACACAATTAATGGAGTTAAGTGACAACAAATATAATGGGGGAAATTGAGAAAACATGTCATAAGATATTGATATTCATAATATATATTTTTAAATTCTACAATTAAAAAACAAAACAAGAAAATTTAAAAATACACATAAGGGGGCTGGCCCGGTGGCGCACTGGATAGTGCGCCGCTTGGGAAGCGCGGTGGCGCTCCCGCCCGAGGGTTCGGATCCCACATACGGACCAGTTCCCGCTCACTGGCTGAGCTAGGCATGGGAAGCAACGCTGAGTGTTGCGATCCCGTTGCCGGTCACCGGTCCGGTGTGGGGGCAACACTGAGGGTTGCGATCCGTTGCCAGACACGGAAAAAGACAGAAAAAAAAATACACATAAGGGGCCGAGCCTGTGGCACACTCGGGAGAGTGCGGCACTGGGAGCGCAGCAGCGCTCCCGCCGTGGGTTGGGATCCTATATAGGGATGACTGGTGCGCTCACAGTGCTCACTGGCTGAGCGCAGTGCAGCCAGTCTCAAAAAGGTCAAAAATAAAAAATAAAATAAAATAATAAAAATAAAAGTACACATAAGAAGACATGCAAATTGCTGATACACACATGAGTAGATGATCAACATAACTTAGTCATCAGAGGAATGCATATCAAAACCACAAAAAACTATTGCTTTACCTCCATTACAATGGCCTGTACAAAAAGAAAAAAGAAAAAAAGCAGGAGTTGGGAAGGAAGTGTAGAAACTGCCACGTTAATGTATTGCTGGTGGAAATGTAAAATGTGGAAGACGTTATGGAGGTTTCTGAACATAGAATTATCATGTGGCCCATCAGTTTTACTACTAGGTATAGCCTCAAAAGAAGTGAAAGCTGAGACTATACCGGACATTAGCAGCTGCATGTTCACAGCAGGATTACCCACAATGGCCAAACAAGCATCCACCCATGTATGAATGAATAGACAAAAGGTGGTGTATGTGGACAAAGTAAGAAAAAACTGGAAAGTACTACCACATAGATGAAGCTTGAAGACATTAAGCCACATGAAATAAGCCACTCATGAGAAAACAAATATGGTATGATTGCACTTAGATGAAGTTTCTAAAGTCGAAAAATACATAGATGTAGACAGCAGAATAGTGCTTGCCAGGGCTTGTGGTAGAGGAAAATAGGGATTTAGTGTTTGGCAAGTACAAATTTTATTTGAGGAACATGAAACATTTTACAGATGCATGGTGGTTACGGTTGCAAATTAATTTGAATGTATTTAATTCTACTTATCTCTAACTTTAAAAAAGATTAAAGTGTCAAATTTTAGGTAATGCATATTATAATGAAAAGTTTTTTAAAGATAGAATCATGAACATAAAACATAAGAAAAAGGTACAAATTATTAAAAGCTGTGCTCCCTGTTTTTATTTTGTGTATCTTCCTCTTTTTTATTTTTATTTTTTCCTGACCGGTAAGGGGATCACAACCCTCGGCACGGTGAAGACTGCACCACGCTCAGCCAGTGAGCTCACCGGCCATCCCTATATAGGATCGGAACCCGTGGCCTCAGCGCTACCATCATTGCACTCTCCCGAGTAAGTCACGGGGCCTGCCCTATCTCCTTCTTGACTCTTGCTCACATGTATCCCACTAACTCCTGCATACTTTCTCCCACTGACTCCTAAGTGTGCTTCTACTCCTCCTGGCTAGTAGCACAAAGTACAAGAAAGATGAATCCTCATCACTAAATAAATGTACTCTTCAGGTTTTCCCCAAAGTGAGATTTCCAAGGTAAAATAGAAAGTTACTATTTTTGAGCAACAATACTTTCTCCCCCTTTACCAAAGTGATGAGTCCTATAGTCTGGGAAAGACCTAAGAGTATGAATATTCCCGAGTTCACACCAAAATTCGAAAAACTACAAGGCCTGACATTTACATGACATAAAATGTCTAGAGGACATAAAATTTCTAAAAGTACAAATGTAGCAATTACAAAATAAGTGTAATGATTTATTAAAGCTACATGATTAAAAAAATATGGTTGGGAGAAATAAGTGTAATGATTTATTAAAGCTACATGATTAAAGAAATATGGTTGGGAACTGGGGGATAAGCAGTATACGCAGAATTTGTTTGCTTGCTATGGTTAAAAGACTCATTTTTTCAGAATTGTCTTTATCAGAAGATCTCCAGTGATGGGACTAGTCCACTCAGGTGAATTTGTCTTTTAAAACAAAGCAATATGGGTCTATGAGTCAATGCCATTACGTTTAGCTGTCCCCCCAAATAGTTATCAATACCTGACAAAATCCCTTCCAATGCAGAAGTAGGGAATTATTTATTTGATGTTATTTTCAATAAATCAAGTCTCCAGGTTGTAAGTCATGATGTTTTTGATCTTTTTCTCCTGAGAATGCACCGTGAAAAGACTTCCTGACTAACTTAATAGTTATTTTAATAACATTTACTAGGCTTTTCCAGTATTGTAAAAAGTCCCCTTTTAACATACCAGAGCCCCTTCCTGCTTGTTCAAAGTGCGTGAGTCTTCCACTGACTATCTCAAAAGGAGAAAATTGATTTGTCCCAAACAGGGAGAAAAATAAATTAAGCAATACCAATGGAAGAGCTTTCGGCCCAGCAATATTACAGACAGTTATGGTATTTGTTTGTGAGCACCAAGTCTCCTCTGTTAATTTTGGCACTGTATATTAGACAGTGGAATAAAGACTTTAGAATGAAATGAAAAGAATAGACAGACAAAAGTACTGGACTTGACACTACATGAGTAGAGCTGAACAAAGGAAAAAAGTATTTCAGAAGAATATCTCCTTTTGGTTAATGTGCGGGAAGGGGATTAAAATATGGTGCCTCCAAGTTGAGAATGTACTTTGAGACCGAAGAAGAAAGCAGGCAGGTCTATTTGGCAATCAGACATATCAATTAATTGGAGTGACTTACAGACAAGGAAGCTGGAGGCAGTGAAGAATCAGACATGAGCCAAAGAGCTCTCTCCACTATTCAGGCTACACAATGTGAATACAGCAAAAGTCCCTATTACTAAGAATAACTACAAAGAAACCTCATAAGAAAAATAAGGTAACGACACTGTTCACCAGGTGTCTTGTAATGCATGTGGCATGGGAGGCGAGGGTGGGCTCTTGCGATGTCTATGCTCAGATCACTGATGCCACCTGCTGGCATCAATTACTCACTCCATGAAACCTATGATCCCTTTACATTAGCCCTAAGGTTAAGGTGCGCCTGCTCTGTGAAGTGAAGAAATGAGGATAACCGGTCAACAGGGCAAGTTGGGCAGAAAATCGTGTTGGTTTTGCTTACCTTCTGACAATGAGTCGGGGGTCGCTGGCTGAGTGATAGTGACACCGTAAGTAAGGGAAGAGTGAACGTGGTTTTCCTTTTTGATTTGTTGAGCTTTAGATGTCTTTGTTGAGCTTTAGATATCTTTTGGATAAATACGAAGAAGCATCTAAAAGAGAGTTCAACCTAAGTTCTAAAGGCTGGAGAAAATGGGCAAGACGTAGACAAATAGGAGTGCAAGCCAGAGAAGACCACATCAGCCAAGGAGAACTGCAAAGTGAGAAGGTGGGGCCCAGGATGCGGCTCTTGGTGGAGTTATGAGAAGAAACAAGAAGGAGAAAAAGAATTCAGGGAAAGTGAAGAGAAGCAAAAACATCACACAGGCAGTGATGTAAACAAGCAGAGAATTTCCAGGAGCAGATCAGAGGCAGTCGTTTCACATATAGCATAAGATTCAAATTAGACAAGGACTAGAAAATAATATATAGATTTGATATTGTTTAGGTTGTTGATGAGCTTTTGAAAAACTCAACTAAGATTACATCGAGCGGGTTAAAATTTAAATGAGTACTGGGAATATTTGCCAGAAAATACAACATTGAACAGTCTGCTGCACAAGCTGCATGTAGAGATGACATGAGAGAAATGCATAGAGAGTTACTTAAAGGCCTGGGGTCAACTCAGTCCTCCAAACATTCCAGGTTTATCTCTGAATCAAGTACAGCCTTCCAAAGGCTGTCTGGGACCACACATTTTAACAATTCCAGAAAAACCTTAAGGTGAGTTTTGCCTCAGTACTAAGTAGCCGTGTCCGGTGCTTTACATTGAAAATGCTTATTTCCAGGCTGGTAGTGAAAAGCTTTCCACTGTCATCGTTTACACAGTAAATGAAGACAGTGTTTCAGAGTTTGGTGTCAGCAAGTCTTGATGTCCCATGAGGTTTGAGCATGCCCTCTTCTCAGATTTCAATCTAATCGTGTAACAATTATGTGTGTCTTTTGATGAGAACATCAGAAAGACCAGAGGTAACTATGTACACAACTTAGAAGACTCTGAGGTCTCATAATGTGCCCAAAAACACATGCCAACTTTATGTTATTCATGTAAAGTTCTCTGAAACTAATTTTTATTTACTTCTGCTGTTCATTTTAATTTTGCTGACCCAGTAAAGCTCATAAAATACAATGTAAGAAAAACAAAGTAAGCAATAATAAAGCAAATAAATTACTGAAATTCATTTATTTGTTGTATCTCTGGGATACACATAGGGGCTCTGAAAGCATAGCTTAGAGAGAAGGCAAAAGAAGTAGAGGCATGAGTGAATTCTCATTGGTCCTAGGTTCTCCTGATCAAAACATGCTACATGTTTCATAGAGAAGACAAAAATAAGTAAACAAAATTTTTAAAAGCCTCCCTGTGGAAGAAACATCTGATATTCTAGAAAGGTCTACAAAGACCTACTAAAAATGAACCCGTACATGAGGTATTGGTAGAGACTAGACAAATCTTATTTTTTGAGTAAATTAAAACATACATTTCCTACTGATTTAGCAACAATTATTGTTTTCTGAAGGAATAATTAAATAATTTAAACTAGAGGAAGAAACATTAATGTCTTCACTAACATTAATGTTATAAAGATGCACTTGGGCTGTATGATCTATTTTCCTGTTAATATAGGGATGGGACACAGGATTCCATATGAGTGGTTACTGTACAACACCTCTAGCTTTTATAGACCTAACTTCCCTGGAATATATGCAACTTACAATTCAACCTTTTTCACCCAAAATTATATAGAAAGAAAAGTACATAATGTGTATTTCTTGTAGTACACTCTTCCAGTAATGGTTCCAAATGACAAGCCTCCAGATAACCACACCCTTATACAGTCCCCTCTGACAATATCCTTGGCTTTGCCATTGGACTGACTTTGGCCAAGAGAACATAAGTAAATGTGATGCAAACATAGATTTCAAAATTCCTTGCTGCTGGGGCTTGCCTTCTCGGACACAATCATGTTTGGATGAAATATGGGATTATCCTGTTGGAGGCACACGGTGTAGCCAAGAGTCACCAAAACCACTGGACATGTTAGTAAATCCATCTTCAATCAAGCAGCCTCAGACAAACCACAAGGTGCCTACAGCCTCATCTGTAATCTGGGCAACACCAATAGAGGAATTTCCCAACTTAGCTCAACCCAAATGCTGATTGACAGAAACCTGATGAAACGGGCCAATTCTTCTAAAGCCAATACATCGTCTTTCCTTTTCTTTTTGGTGGGTAGTTGATTTTTTTGTGTATGATGGATCCCATATAGGGATGGCCGGTTCGCTCACTGGCTGAGCGTGGTGCTGACAACACCAAATCAAAGGGTTAACATCCCCTTACCGGTCATCTTTTAGAAAAAAAAAAGAAAGAAAGAAAAAGAAACCTGATGAAACTAAAAAATTCTTCTAAAGCCAACACATCGTCGTTCCTTTTCTTTTTGGTGGGTAGTTGATTTTTTGTGTTTGCATTTTTACACAACAAAGGCTGATACATCGAACCTCGTTGGACAGTGGGACAGGCATTATTCAATTACATACCAAATACAATAAACGGAACTTAACAGTCACACGTAAGAGTTTTGAAAAGCACAATAAAAGTCAACTGAATGAACTGTGGTGTGTTTGAAACAATGTGAACAAAACAAAAGCAATTTTCTTGAGATCAGGAGACTACATATTAACTTTCTTACATCGTAAAATAATTCGGTGACTTATATGGATGGACTGTACTGTGTTTTATTTACCTTTTATTGGTTTTGAGAAGTGTGATGAAGTCTGATGTTCCCATTTCCAATGATATAAGATAGGATTACTGTTATTTTTCTGCAGAATCTATGATTTTTAGAAACAGATTACTAAAATTAGGGGAAAACACTTGTTTTATTGACACTTTTTAAGTTTACATAATTTCCAGAAAGTGTTCCAATTGAAAAAGGATGAGGGTGTTTTAAGTTAGGCATTTTAAAGCAATGTGTTCTAAGTTGTTGACTTCAGTGTGACAAAAATAATCTCAAAAAGAAGCAAACATTGGTTTTCAGCTAATTGTGGCAAAATGGGTAGCACTAATCAAAAACAGAAAGACCTCAGATTTCATGGAGTATAAGCTTATCACTTGATGCCAAGTGTATCAACAGATTAAGCTTTAGAGAGCTCAAGATGTGGAAATAATCAATGAGGGGAGATTTAAACAACAAATGTGTGTTTAGAGAGCACTGTGGAGAGATCCTCTCAAGTTTGACAGGCTATCCATGCGCCCCAATCCACACCTAGAAGACCTCTCAAATAAGTACCATTTCCTAGGCTCTTGTCTATTACTCTCAGCCTAACTTACCCTCCCCCTTGGTAAAATCGGTTCAAACCTTCTATCAGCACCCAGTCATTGATACCTTTCAGAAAATGTAGTGCAGTCAACTCTTGTTCGTTGTACACAGTAGGATCAATACTTACTTATTATATGCAGCTAACATCTTCCCCTCTCTGGATCTTTTTCCTCAAGTCTGAAGCACCAGTGACAGGGCTCGGGCCATATGAGTGATCTTTCATGTGGGATTTCTATTCATGGGCCATCCTCCTCCTTACTATATAACACCTCTGAATTAGTCTGTTTCAGTGGCTTATAACAAAATACATGGAACTGGATACTTTGTAAGGGAATGAAATATTTATTGCTTATAGTTTCAGAGGCTGGGAAGTTCAAATTCAGGGAACACATCTGGTGAGGGTCTTCTTTGGTGGTGGCTTTACAGCAATGCAGGGGTCTCGAGTGACAGAAAATGGCAGAGCATAGAAAGAGGGAGATTCTCAACTGCTCTTCTTCTAAAGCCCTCAGAACCATGCCCATGTCCACAGTTAAACCATCAACTTAATCACCTCTTCCAGGCCCCTCCTTCAATTATCATAACAGGATTTCCCACTCTCTTCAGTCACAGTGGGGGCAAAGTTTCCAATATCGTATACCTTCGGATAATGTATGCTATACGAAGTTATTACGAAAGCTGAGACTATACCG
>NW_007734962.1:71249-78120 GCF_000696425.1 Galeopterus variegatus
TTGTAAGGGAATGAAATATTTATTGCTTATAGTTTCAGAGGCTGGGAAGTTCAAATTCAGGTAACACGTCTGGTGAGGGTCTTCTTTGGTGGTGGCTTTACAGCAATGCAGGGGTCTCGAGTGACAGAAAATGGCAGAGCATAGAAAGAGGGAGATTCTCAACTGCTCTTCTTCTAAAGCCCTCAGAACCATGCCCATGTCCACAGTTAAACCATCAACTTAATCACCTCTTCCAGGCCCCTCCTTCAATTATCATAACAGGATTTCCCACTCTCTTCAGTCACAGTGGGGGCCAAGTTTCCAATACCTGGAACTTTATGGAACAAAACTTAAGCATCAATTATTTTGGTTAAGGAAAACTTTCAATCCACGGCAACCTCCATTCCTCCAAAACAAAACAAAGTGACCTTATCTAGCACCTTAAACTCTCTCCTAGTTATCACTGTCCCTGGAAACTAGGTTGTGCATAAACTTCTGTAAATTCAAACCAGGTATGCTAGGCAGGCAGCTCAGTACAGGAGAATACCAAAAACTTCATTTGCTGAAGAGTCAACAAGAAACTCCACAAATGCAAATGCCACAGAATAACATTCAGTCTGCACACACATCACAATTATTTCTGTGGGATGTTGTGGGCATTTCACTATTACTGTCAATATACTCAATTTACAGATAGATAACTTAATGTTATAGAGGCTACCACCGTTGCTCAGATCCTTCCGTGTCAGAGTTGTCATGTGAAGTTACACGACAGACCTTCAACACGAATGTTCTCTACAAAACCCCCTTACTTATTCATTTGCTGTACTTCAGGAGCCAGGTTTCATACACCTAGAGAAACGCTCGTGCTGTCAGCGTCCTGTCTTCTAATAAAGCAGTCACTGAAAGCACAGCCCAGTCACTTTTTGCCAGCATAATGACTGTTTCATATCCATGGTTCCGACTTGCCCAGCCTGTCTAGCCTGAACAGGATCTACCAATGTTTGTACTCCACCAAGTGCTGAGCACCTGTTCCACTCCCCAGGGCACCCTGAAGTCTGTAGTGCTCTCCCTTTATTCTCACACTTACCTTCAGAGACACAGCACTCAACAACCCCACAGCCTACAGAGCAGCATCGGAGACCTGTAGAGTCTGAAATGTTCTGGCAGAAAATAGCGAGAGTGGATGGAGTGGCACATGAGTAAAAGAAATACAAAAGGTCTTTTTCTCATGGCCTTCTCCTGGTGACAACATTGAAGGAAGAGAACACATTTCCACAGGCCTCTGCTCCAGTCCCTTACAAACCAAAGAAGGAAGTTTTGTTTGTTTCCTGGACAGTGAATCCTGCTGCCTGTAAACCAGGTACTGATGGTCACTACTTGTCTCTGCTCACATGACAGCATGTGAAATTCTGTCTCTTTATCAAATCTTGGTTTGACAACCTGATACTCTGTAGGATAAATTGGAGAATTTGAATGTGGGCAGTTGATGATATTAAAATTAGCTCACATTTCTTTAGTAGGTTAAAGGTATTGTGGTCATAAAACTCACGTGCATTTTGTACATTCTACCCTAATGCATAACAAAAGAAGTCTTTCCATTTTTCTTTATATTTGTTAAAATATCAAGAAATTAATATCATCAGTCTCTTTGAATCCATTACAAAGTTTATTCTAACAAAACTAAATTGTGTGTCTTCAATGGATTACGTTATTCAGGTCATAAAAACTTCCCTGGTGTAAAATGTATATTAGAAGAAAATACCAGGGTCACAGTGTACATGCACAAACTGGGCTTTGCTATGTGACTTGCTTTGGCCAATGGCACATCGGATGTCCTGCAAACATAACTTTGATAGGTATTGGTCACTGGTGGTTGCCTTCTTAAATATATCATAGTGTGAAGAAGCCTAGGGCTACACTGTTGGAGACAAAAGTCACAGATAAGATCAGCACAAACCACAGAACATGTGATTGAATCCACCTTGTACCAACCAGTCTTAGATAAGGCACCAGGTGGCTAAAGCTGAATTTGTAATCCAGGGAACACTAGCAGGAGAACTACTCAGCTAAACACACCCAAAATGTGGATTCCTAGAATTTCAAAAAAATGAAATGGCTGGGTTTTTGAAGCCATTTGAGTTTTCATTTGTTCCTTACATGGCAAATGCTAAATAAAACATCTACACCCAAAGACCTCAATATGTTTTGAACAATATTATGGGGGGGGGACAAAGTCTTAAATTACATGTCAATTACAATCAATATATCTTCACATCCACAGGGAGAAGTTTTGAAAATTACAATGAACTTCAACTATAAGGACTTCACTGAGGTTCCTGGCACTAACAAAGGCCATGTGAACCATAAAAAGCAATTGTTTGCTTATCAGTAAACTTTGGTATAAGATTTTCTATTTTTTAAATATGTATCATATAGAAGTCATTTACTTTAAAAACATAAAAAGGGTCTATTTTTTATGAGTTTGTAGTGCACTGTACCAGGGTAGTCAAAAGTTCATGGAAAAATATAATTAAAAGCAAATAGGAATCTCTCCATGAAGTTTTTGAAGAACACTATCTTATTGTAATTTTCCCATTTAAGTAATTTAACATTGGCTCTTATATACATCCGCAAACTCTGCGATTTTCAAGGACAGAATACTGACATTAATGGGAAGTACTTAGGTTATTTACTCTTGTGGTGTCATGATCCACAGAAAGCACTGGAGATTTTTAAAAAAGATGTTTAAGGCAATTTAAATTAAAGCAATGTTTGCTCTATGTAGACTTCAGCATTACAACAGTCATCTCAACAGTGAACAAACACTTGTTTTGACTGAATTGTGGCAAAGTGGAGAACAATAGCCAAGAAGTCAGGGTGTCTAACTAACATCAACAAATCTTGTGGCCCTGGGCAAGTCACATTTCCTCATATCCAATTGTTGTCACTTTTCTTCCAAGGTAGAAACACCCGGGAAACCATTCTTGAACTACCAGAAAGAAACTGTGAAGATACAACACCATCAGCACGTCTCTAGATGCCAAAATTGGTGAGAGCTCAGACACTAGGAACAATGAGGGAAAATTGAAGGAATGGGAGTGTGTTCAGAGAGCACTGCAGACAGATCCTCTCAGCTGGGACAGGTTATTCCTGCACCCATCAGAACACCTTCAAAAATCCCTTTCAGCGAGTGAGATTTCCTAGGTCTTTGCCTATTCTTCTCAAACTCACTCTCCCTTTTGAAAGTTGGCCTAAACCTCCCAATATCACCCAGCGTCAGGTAGCTCCTGAATGCGGTATCGTCGTCCAACTCCTGTGCACTGTAAGCACTAGACTGAATAACTGCGTGGGCTGTGAAAGCTGCGCCTTTCTGGGACTCCTTTGCCTTTGCCCTGACGCAGTCCTGAGAGGGTTCAGGCCACAGTGATGTTCTCCCAGGTGGGATTCCTATTCATATCCATAGGGCACCCTCCTTCAAACTCTGTCACAGCTCCTGTACCCCAAAGAAAACCGGAATGTCATCCCATGCTCCAATGTCCCTCCTAGAAGTCACTGTCCCTGAAAACTGGGTCTTATATCAAAGTCTGTAAACTCAGGCCAGGAGTGCTGGGCAGACCACACAGGGCAGGAGGGACCAGAAACTTGACCTGAAGAGACACCGAGAATCCCCACAACACAACCGCCACAGAGTAACAGTCTGCACACACCTCACCCTTCCCGCTCCCCAGGGCCGCCGAGGGCGGCCTCTTTCACCCTCGCACCCACTCTCACAGATGCAGAATTTAATCACAGAATCTGAGGAACAGCGAGAGGACAGCACTAGGGTGGAAAGAACCAGAAAAAAGATGGCGGACTGGGTGGGCAGTGCATGCGCAGAAGAAACCCGGAGCAGCCCTTCTCCTAGTCCTGTGCTGGTGACGTCACTGAAAGGCAGAACTACATTTCCCAGATGGTGAAGAGAGGGAGGCTGCACATGCGCAGAAGAAACATCAAAAAGCTTTTTCTATAGTCCTGTGCCAGTGAAGTCAATGGTCAGCCAGACTACATTCCCAGAAGATTCTGGGGCCCTCCTTTAGGAACCAAATAAGAAAATTTTGTTTATTTTCACAGCTATAAGTCCTGTTACCAAAAGGCCAGGCCTTCTTGGATCAAGACTGGTTTCTACCCATGTAACAGTTATGGGGAATTTTCACTTTTTTCTTAAATTTTGGTGTCAGGTTAGGGCTGTAGCTATGGTAATTGTCTGGTTGGGGTTTGTAGGGAAAGTGAAGGAAAATGGTGAGAACCCGTCAGATGTTCAGAATCTTGCTGAACATTTGATGTAAATATGCACGTGCCCCCAGTGTTCCTTGGTTATTGGCTGATGTAGATGTGGGCGGACACCCAGGTGTCCTGGATTATGGGTTCAGTATAAAGGATGAGTGGCTCTGATCCACAGGGCCCCCCACCCCCGTGATGTGCCAGGAAGGCCACAGGGAGGCTGCTACTGCTGCTGGAGACTGTTGCTGCCAGTGTCCCTAGGATGCCCTGAGAGGCCACTACCACTGCTGCTTCTGCTGTTACTGCTGCTGAAAGGTGCTGCTGCTACTGCTGAAGACTTAGTTCATGTCATCTGCCAATGTCTCCCAGGATCTTTTCCTATTACCTAGCTCATGGACCTATATGTGAAGGGTCTATGACTCAGCCTGGCATCTGAGGGTTCTGGTGACCCAGTCTGTATGATGGGTTTGAAGGGTGTGAGCCCTTTCCCTGACAATACAAATGGAAACTTAGTATAATTAAAATAATGAAACATTTTGTCTTTAGTTATGAATTGCCAAGTGTAGAGCTAGGGCTGGGTCTGGAGCTCCCAGACCCCTCAAGTCCATTGTGCAGACTGTATCCCAAACCCTTCACACACAGTTTTAAGAGCTAGGTAACAGGAGAAAAGGTCCTTGGAGCCTTGGTTGAAGAAAGAAGAGTCTTTATGCAGCACACACACATCTAAGTGCTAGGCAGTCCCAAAAAGAAACTCCACTGCTACTGGCAAAGTCCAAAGAAAAACTGAACTGCAGCAAAGGAAACATGGTGTATTTTTAGATATGAACTCTGCCATCCAGTCACTCCTTCACAAACTGAAGAACACGTAAGAATAGCAAACATGGGCGTGCACTCCACCCACACACAACTTGTTTACAAAGAATGTGCTGCACTGCCCCCAACCAGACTTGAGATGAGGGTGCCTGACCAAACTACTCTATATTCCTCACACCAAGCAATACAATTGGTACAGTTGCATAGCTTTACAACTGTCTATGCCAGCTGGAGTCTGACAATAACCTCAGCTTTGACCCTAACCCAACAGCGTGATTGTCAAACTGCTGCCGATGTAGCCAATTGTATTGCTACATGACTATGCCAATTGTATGGCTAGGTGTAAAGCTAGGGCTAGGGCTCACAGACTCCTCAAGACCATTGTACAGACTGAGTCACAAACCCTTCACATGCACGGTAATAGGAAAAGATCCTAGGAGCCATGGGTAAAAAATTAATGGGCTTTACTCAGAGCTAGGAGCAGCTGCCCTAGAGGCCTCCAAGAGCATCTCAAGAAGCACCATGTATCAGAGCCATTAGTCCTTTATACTTAGGTCTGTAACCCAGGACAGCTGGGTGCCCATATGCAATCACATTAGACAGCAGCCAAGGACGACTTGGGTACACGTGCATATTTAAATCAAATGCTTGGCAAGATTCTGAACATCTGTGGGGCCCTGACCATTTTCCTTCATGTTCCCTACACTTGGTCTAAAAACCTGAGACATTGTGGCAAGAGTGGAGAAATTTAGATAGCGGCCAGGTATAGGTGTTATACAACTCATGATTAGTTTTTAAAGATGCATTTTAAAATATGAAAATACCATATCTCTATTTTATTTTAAAAGTGTTAACAAACAAATAATTGATGTGGTAATTTTCTTTCAAACCATTAAAAGATGTTTGTTCTCATCCACCACACTAATTTGTGAGTTTCAATGAATTGTATTACACAGAAAAATTGCGGTACTGTGTATAGAGAAATAAAATAGCAGTATCATAGGGTAGGTGCATTTCTTAATACTTGTGCCAATTTACACTTGCAGTGCCTGCTAGTTAATTCCCCAGAAATTCCCATGTTCCTTTAGCCTATCTGTCCATCTATTAAATAAAATGTTAGTAATTTGGGGGTGTGTGTGTATGTGTGGTGGACACAAACTTTCCCTTTTCTTCTGTGGTTTCTGCAGCAAACTAGGCAAGGAGATCTGTACACGGGTTTATCAAAGTTTCTGCTACACTGAAGTTCTTCTTACAACAGGGAAATAGGGCTGGCTGGTTTGTTCACTTGGGAGAATGTGGTGCTGATAACAAAGATCAAGAGTCCAGCCACCAAACAAACAAAAATCACAAAAAATGGGAAAATGCCCAGCTTGAGTAATTAGAGTTGGCATGAGTGTAAGTGTTAGAATGTGGGGCAGAGTGAAAGAAGGGCAAAGATTGGGGATGTGTGGATGAGATGTGTGAGAGGCTGCACTTGTGCCTAAAATCTGTCCCAGGTTTTCCTTTTTCCTAATGTATTTCATGCCTTGTTCAAATTCTTGTGTTTTCTCAGATTCTACAATTTCCCCTCACTGATTCTATTTTCAGATCCAAAGAGCTCAGCCTAGATCTTCCTACAGTTCTCTTCTCTCATACTTTAGAATCTATAACCCCCCATCCTTGAATTCCTAAATCCCAAGCCTCTCTCTTAAACACTTACTGATATGATATGTGGGGATCCTTTAAACACAGGATGATTTACAGGGATTGGGTGGCGGGAGTCAGTGCCTGATCTTTCACACTCTAGATACAGTTTGTCTTTCCCTCTCTTTGCATG
>NW_007734962.1:78130-82747 GCF_000696425.1 Galeopterus variegatus
TTTTCCTTCAAACCATTAAAAGATGTTTGTTCTCATCCACTACACTAATTTGTGAGTTTCAATGACTTGTATTACACAGAAAAATTGCTGTACCGTGTATAGTGAAATAAAATAGCAGTATCATAGGGTAGGTGCATTTCTTTTGTGCCAATTTACACTTGCAGTGTCTGCTAGTTAATTCCCCAGAAATTCCCATGTTCCTTTAGCCTATCTGTCCATCTATTAAATAAAATGTTAGTAATTTGGGGTGTGTGTGTATGTGTGTTGGACACGAACTTTCCCTTCTCTGGTTTCTGCAGCAAACTAGGCAAGGAGATCTGTACATGAGTTTCTCAAAGTTTCTGTTGCACTGAAGTTCCTCTTACAACAGGGAAATAGGGCTGGCTGGATTGTTCACTTGGGAGAATGTGGTGCTGATAACACAAAGATCAAGAGTTCAGATCCCAGGATTGGCCAGCTGCCAAACAAACAAAAATCACAAAAAATGGGAATATGCCCAGCTTCAGTAATTAGGGTTGGCATGAGCTTAAGTGTTAGAATGTGGGGCAGAGTGAAAGAAGGGCAAAGATTGGGGATGTGTGGATGGGATGTGTGAGAGGCTGCACTTGTGTCTAAAACCTGTCCCAGGTTTTTCTTTTTCCTAATGTATTTCATGCCTTGTTCAAATTCTTGTGTTTTCTCAGATTCTACAATTTCCCCTCACTGATTCTATTTTCAGAGCCAAAGAGCTCAGCCTAGATCTTTCTACAGTTCTCTTCTCTCATACTTTAGAATCTATAACCCCCATCCTTGAATTCCTAAATCCCATGCCTCTCTCTTAAACACTTACTGATATGATATGTGGGGATCCTTTAAACACAGGATGACTGGCAGGGATTGGGTGGCGGGAGTCAGTGCCTGATCTTTCACACTCTAGATGCAGGTGTAACCCACAAGGCACATCTATACCCAAGATGTATTCGGTAACAGGAGATACATACACAGTATATACACAAGGGGGCAATCGTTCAATGCTCAGCGGTAAAGCCACAGCATTGACTGTAGTAAAATGTCCTCCATAGCCATCAATATTCACTGTGGCCTCTAGAAACTTACCTGGGTTGCCACATATCAATCTACAGTCTGCACTGGTATCCACCAACGCTAACACATGCTGTACTTTGTCTCTGAACCATCTATTACCGGTTCAACATGAGGCCTCTGGTCCTTGTCTGCCCCCAAAACATGAGCACCTCAGTCCATCCACCTCCATGGTAGTAACCAATGTTCTTTAAATTCACTGGGTGTACCTTGCCTCCTGTTTCCAGACATTTAGTAAAACGCTGTTCGGAGTGCAATTGTTGTCACAGGCAAACAAGACTGCATTTGGTTGTCGGTCGATTTTTTTCTTCTCAATTCCTCCTGTAAACAAGTCAAACCACATCTGCATATGTCTGGACTTGCTTGGTCCCTTCAGGGTAAAATCCCAAGCATTTCTTGGGGATTTAGCCTTAGCCACCTTTCGGACCCCCTTTGATTGTCTCTTCCCCTCTTCTTCACCCAGACTGGCCATCCTGGTCATCACTTTATGTATACAATGACCAATGTACAGGGCCAGTATGGCAGTCAGTGGCCCAAAGGATGTCAACAGGGCATTTTGCAGCACTACATCCCTCATTCTGCCTGTAAAGCATTCATCATCTGGACCACGGGTGTTCACATTAAACATGGACTGTCCCATCACCAGCTCCCAAATCACTTGGACCAGCTCGGCATATGTTTGCCATTTACTTACAATTTTGGGCAGTTCTTGGCATTGGTCCACATGGTCTGGACAGGTGCATTTGGCCATTCCAACAAGGAGTGCTTATCCTGTCCCCGTGCATATCTGCGGCTGTTCTGTAACTGCTGCCACAGAGACAGATGCGTGGTGATGGAAGCCAAACTTTTCCATCTCCTTACCAGAGCACATCACGCCATCCTCCCCTACATTCCACAGCCTCAAAAGCCAAGCAGCTAGGGGTTCACCCTGCTTCTGCCAGAACTCTTTCCTGAAGTCAAACAACTCAGCTTGACAGTAGGGGACATAAGTTGTAAATGGGGTCACTTGTGGTTTGCCTACTGGTTGCCCTGTACTTTCTAATGTCCTTTTGATTTCTTTGACCTTTTCATGATTTTGAAGTGTGTTAATTAATTCCACATATTTGAATTTCCCAATTTCCTTTGTGTTATTAATTTCCAGGTTCATTCCATTGTGATTGAATTACATACTGTGTATTCTGTCTAGTCTTTTACATGTAAGAGAAGTCTACAAAGTTTAAAGAATGATTTATATTATATTTTAATTATGCTTTTCCACAAACTCTTGGAAGCACCCTCATATACTGGTTTGTTTAATGGCTCAGGATAGAGACAATCCTGCAGAATGTTCATGTGCAATTGAGAAGAACATATATCCTGGCGCTATTAAGCCTACGGGGACTATACAGTTATTTGTGTCTCCTGTTTCTTGCTGATCTTCTATCTAGTTGTTCTATCCGTCACTGAAAGTGAGGTATTGAAGTTTCTGAATATTATTCTTAAATATTCTATTTATACTTTCATTTTGTCACTTTTTGCTTCACATATTTCAGTGTTACTTCGTTAGGCACATATATAATTTTACTACTACTTTTTTACACTTGGGTTGATTCTTTTATCATTATCAAATGTCACTCATTACCTCTAATAAGTTTTTTGTTGTTTTGTTTTAATATCTATTTTGTGTGATATTAATATAGCTGCCTATTATAGATTTCTTGTGCTTTCTGGTTTTGTTTTGTTTTTTCTTTGGTGTCTGTCTGGTACACAGATCCGAACCCATGACCTTGGTGTTATAACACCACACTATCACCAACTGAGCTAACTGGCCAGCAATCTTGTGCTTTCTGTTTGCATGATGTATCTATTTATATTCTTTTACTTTCAATCTATGTGTACTTTTGAACCCAAAGTGTTACTACGGTAGACAGCACAGAGTTTAATCTTGTCCCTTTTTCAGCCTCGTGATATTTTACTAGGTGCATATATATTGATGTTAGTTCTTTCTTACTGGTGGATCGATTCTTTTATCATTATAAAATGCCCCTTATTACCTCAGTAAGATTTCTTTGTTTTAATACCTATTTTGTGTGATATTAATATAGCTACCAATTATAGGTCTCTTGTGCTTTCTATTTGCATGTTGTTTCTATTCACAACCTTTTACTCTCAATCTATTTGTACCTTTGAATCTAAACTGTAGACAGCATAGTGTTGAATCTTGTATTTTGTTCAGTTTGTTAATCTCTTCCTTTTGACTGGATTGTTTAATCTGTTCACATTTAATGTACTATCAACATAGTTGGGTTTATGTCTTTAATTATATTTTTGTTGTAATTTTTATTTTTGCATTCCTTTTTCCTGCTTTATTCTACAAGAATTGAATTTTTAAATATAGCGTTTAAACATTTTAAATGAGTTATATTTCACACTCATTTTAAAATATTGCCTCAGTGAGTGTTCTTGGGTTTACCATGGACACTGGAAGAAACTGAGAGAAGAAGGAAATCCAAGTATATATTTAATGATTTTGTTGTATTAACCTGCTTATTTACCATTTATTGTTCTTTTCATTTGATTAATAGTTTTCAGTCACCAAATGGAATCTTTTTCTGAACTCAATAAAGCAAGTTTTTAAAAAGTACATTTATACTGCCTTTTATAATTTCATAACGATCTTTACTTGTGCCCTGTGTTTTCTTGTGTATGAATCTGAATTACAGTCTGGGGTCACTTGCTACTTGCTTCTAGCCTGGGGAGCTTCTTTTTATATTTCTTTTAATGCAGGTCTGCCAGAAATGGGTTCTCTCAGTTTTGTTTGATCTGGGTATGTCTGTATTTCACATTCATTTTTGAAACATAGCTTTCTCTCATTTCTTTCTTTTTTGTAATAATTGTTAGGTCAGATATATTCATTTTAATGTCATTCTTAGATTATCTCATACAGTAGCCACTGCCCTCAGTCTTCCCAACTACCATGAGATCCCTAGGTTAAAAAAATCTCTGAGTAATTCTGGTCTCGTTAGAGGAGACGACAGTGAATTATTGCTCTTGGCATATCCACTACCATCCACACTGACTAATGAACTTAAAAAATATCAATGTGTGATTTAGTATCCCTGCCTCCTAGAGTAAAAACCAATTATTATAACAATCTGTGATCTGAATCTAGAAAATTCTAAATTTTAATTCTACATTTTTTGTATGGCAATGAGACAAGTATTTGCTACCTGTAAGAGACTACTACTCACTTAACTCTTAGAAACCCAGCTAGTGTAGAGTATTGGTTCCTGTCTCATGCTGTGAACATCCGCTTTTCTTCTGGATCTCCCTAAGGTCTGAGTAGATACCTCTTGCTCTGCCGCCAGGGCACGTGATCCTGTTTCCCTCAGAATAACACCTCATCTACTTTAGGAATCATATTCTGAGTCTTGTCTATACACAAGTCCTGAATTCTATAAATCACCAATGCTGGCAATTCAAACCAAGATGGGAATTCTAAATGGAAAACATGTCAATTATTCATACATTAGAAAATCTGTTCCATGTCTCTCCTCT
>NW_007734962.1:82829-84755 GCF_000696425.1 Galeopterus variegatus
TCCCCCTGTTATGGTACTCACCCTGACACGCAGGTGGATTACTTCACGGTGATTACCGGGGTTGCGGGGGCCACTCCGCTGGTTGATCACCCTTCGTCGACCTTCTTTCAGGACCGAGCAGCCGGGGGCCTCACTCGCTCACCTTTCACCCACGAGTTTTAAAAAATGCCTCACACGGGGCACCACTCTGTGAGGTCTGCCACTGGCCGACCCGAACAGTGCTAGCCTCGTTCCTTTCGGTGGGTGAGCGAATGGCCCAGAATTCCTATTTCTCTCCAGTCCCCTTTAGGAGGAGATGAGGGAAGATAGCTGTGAAGAGAGGTGAGCACACCGCCGGCCCCAACCCAGCCCAGTTAAAGGACACTCAGAGGCAGCGGGGGTTCTGTCGAGCAGCAGTTCCATTTATTATCACACAAGCACTTGATTTTATAGGCAGATGGGGAAGGGAGGTTTTTTACATAATCCTATCAGCTTAAAGGTCAAGGGCATGCATCCTGTCTCAATGCCTAGCTATTGCAACCATGCAGTGTTCACAAGCGCAGAAGCACGTATTTGACCAATAAGGGCTAAGGCAAGGCTCCCACAGCCACCCCCACCCTACTTCCTCCCAGTGCTGTCTTAGGCTGCCACATTAATACGCCCTTGTGGGCCCATAATGGTGCCACTCGTAATGTCACTTAAGGTGGCGTTAGTTTTTAAGGCCCGACAAAAAAGCAGTGTGGTGTTTGCATGTTACCTATGGACTTCCTGCAAGCACCTCAGTGTGTCTCCATGTATCCTAAACAATATTTGCTCTTAGGAAAACAGTCAAGGAAAGGTGTCAGATTGGATTAGGGCCTGGCCTCATTTTAACCCAACCACCTCTCTAAAGGCCCCACCTTAAGACACCACCCTGACTAGTGTTATTACTTTTGAATTTTTAAAGATAAGGATGCAAAAGAATTTGGGGGGGAGACAATTCAGCTAATAACACTAGTCAGGGTGGTGTCTGTGCCATCAGGAATACTTAGCTAAATCATAAGTTGGTCCCTCCACTCAGATATCTGCCAGGCACCACAGGCTGAGCAGATCACAGACTGGACTCAGACACACACTTCTTCTTGTGGTCCCTCTCCTGGCAGTGTCACTCCTCTCTCAAACAGAAATCTTGTGAACCCAGACCTCCAAGCTTTCCTACCTCATATATAGTGGTTGTTGTTTGGCTTCTCAGCGGAGAAATTTCTCCTCTTTTTTTTGGACAATCTATCTAGTGTCCTGAGAAGTTCATAATGCCCTTGCCTGAAGAGATCTTGGATGTGGGTGGAGGGTCCTATTGGGCAGGACTGCATGCTGGGAGGCTTGGTGGCCCTGCCTTCCAGGATCTACTATCTCTGGGTTGCCTAGAACCCAGGGGATTTGATGCATGGTGACCCTCTTTGCCCTGGGAAGTGCCATCCTGGTATACATGTGTACAAGCTTTCCCATAGACATCTCTGCAAACCTCCTTATGCCAATACTCACTTCAATTGCTAGGCCCTGCTGCAGCAAATATGGGCCCTTCTACACTTGGAAAGTTGGGATGTCCCCAGCAGGCTAAGGACATGCAGAAAAATTAGACATAAGAGAATTCACATGGGAAAAACCCTATGAGTAAAATGAGTGTGGAAAAATCTTTAGCCAGAAGTCACATCTCAAGGTGCATCAGAGAACTCACACAAAATCAAAGCCCTGTGAATGAACAGCTACCTCTGAATATCCACAGGGGATTGGTACCTGTCACACTGGTGAGCACCATAATTTGCAGATGTTCAAATTCTATTTTACAAATCAAGAGGGGAGCAAGATGGCGACGGGTCTGGAGCGAGCGTGCCAGAGGACAGAGTGACCCTGAGAAGTGTGCGCTGTGCTGCCAGAGTACTATTTGCATTTCCAAGAGCAACAAAAAAC
>NW_007734963.1:0-291 GCF_000696425.1 Galeopterus variegatus
TTCCAATACTATGTTGAATAGGAGTGGTGAGAGTGGGCATCCTTGTCTGGTTCCTCTTCTTGAAGGAAAAGCTTTCAGTTTTTTCCCATTCAGGATGATATTGGTGGTGGGTTTATTATATATGGCTTTGATTATGTTGAGATACTTTCTGTCTATACCTAATTTATAAAGGGTCTTTGTCATGAACGAGTGTTGGATTTTATCAAATGCTTTCTCGGCATCAATGGAGGTGATCATATGGTCCTTGTGTTTGATCTTATTAATATGGTGTATCACATTTATTGATTTGCG
>NW_007734963.1:3625-4211 GCF_000696425.1 Galeopterus variegatus
ATCTAGAGTTTGAGATTTATTCACTTTTGGTGGTGTATTTTCTTGGTTTTTTGCATTTCAGTTATCTGTTTTTGGGTGTTTGTTCATTTTTTCAGGGATTTTCTCTCGATTCTTGGACCTTCGATTCAGTTCTCGGAAGGAGTGTGTTTTCTGCCCTTCGCTATCAGTGCGTTTTCACACTCTGTGAACACTAGATGGGGCTATTGAGCCTTGCAAAGCGTTCCTGCAGGATGTGTAATTGTTCTTTCTTTCTTTCTTTATTTCTGAGATTCTGCCTCCTTTTGCCGGGCCCCTCCCCACTCTGTGTGCTCAGGACAGGGCTGATGCATGTCTTCTACAAACCTTGACTTTCAGTTGAGTCATCCAACTTGTGTCCTGCCTCGTCCTGCCCAGCAGGTGTCCTGACTCTCCGACTGCCGGGTGTGAACTCCTCGGGGGAGGGTCCCTCAGCACACAATTCCTCTTTGACTCCCCCCCGCATCGGTCGGCCCTTCTGGAGGTCTCACTAGTAACTTCAATGTAGCCCGAGGGGTCTGCGGGCTCCCCTCTCCCCACCAGAAATCAGTTAGGGGCTCTTCCAAACTGA
>NW_007734963.1:5282-20050 GCF_000696425.1 Galeopterus variegatus
TCTTGGCCTTTGTTGTCTGGGCTGCTCGTTCGTTCCCGCAGCAGGGCTTGGGTGCTCTCAGTCGTCCTCTTCTGTGTTGGCTCCAAAACCTCGAACCTGCTGCCGCTTGTTTGTCGATGTAGGATCATTGTTGAAAGAATTATTCGCCTTTTGTTGCTCTTGGAAATGCAATTAATACTCTGGTATCACAGCGCACAGCTCTCAGAATCGCGCTGTCTCCTGGCACGGCCGCTCCAGTCCCGTTGCCATCTGGCCTTCCCCAGATTTGCTCAGGTAGAGACCAGGCGATGAAGCCAGCACACCTGTGTTGGTGTCATTTCTTCTTTATGGTTTGTACTTCTAGTGTTTTTTCACTGATGCTTGGTCATTTGGTAGGGGTTTTGCTTCTTCTATTACACTGAGGTTGGCTGTGGAGTGGCCTTGGTTGCTACTACGGGGGATAAACTGTCTTACTTGACAATCGGTGTCGTGGTGGTTATGTTAAACCAACTTTGTTCCAATTCTAGACTCTGTGGTCTTAGAATGAGCCCCTAATGTACAGAGTTTTGCTGGGTCAAACTTGGTGGATTGGATACTTAGGCTGGTGCTCACCCCTGGGTCTGAGGTGGGATGAGGGGCTATGTGGAGCCACGTTGTTCTGCTGGCCAGCTGGTGCCAATGGGCTCACCTGCGCAGTGCTGGTGCGGTGTGGCGGGGTGCAGCCTGGAGCTCCCCCCTGCCTGGGTCCAAGGTGGCTGGTGAGGGGGCTGTGTGAAGCTATGCAGTTCCACTGGCTGGCTGGCAGGTGCCAGTGGGTTCACCTGCTGTTTTGCTTTTCCATATTTCTGGTATCTTTCCTTTGGTCTATAGTCATTGTGGCAGGGGATTTCACAGTCCGCTCATTTGACCCTAATGTCTGGCTAGGATCCTGAATGGACTGCCAATTTGGCATGACTGCCTCAGTGCCTGTGGGTGGGGGGGCTCTGACCTCTCTGGGCTGTGGGGACTGTCCTGGGTGGGAAGTCCTGCAGTGGCACCTACCTGCTCTAGCATGCGTTCCTTGGGGTGTGTGGGTCTGGTAGCTCTCAGTCCTCCAGCCCTGGGTTTTTCATAAATGCCCTTTATCACATTAGAAAGTTCCCTTCTATCCTTAGTTTCCTGATTGTTTTTATCATGAAAGGGTGTTGGATTTTGTCAAAGGCATTTTCGGCATCAATTGAGATGGTCACGTGTCTTTTTTCACCCCTTTTATTCTGTTATTGTATTGTATTATATTTATTGATTTTCTTATATTTAACCCCCCTTGCATTCCTGGGATAAATTCCACTTGGGCATTGTTTATAATCCTTTTAATAAGCTGTTCGATTCAGTTTGCTAGGTTTTGTTGAGTACTGTTTCATCTATATTTATAAGGGATATTGGTCTGTAACTCTCTTGTGATGTCTTTATCTGGCCTTAGTATCAGGGAATTGCTGGCCTCATAGAATGACTTAGGAAGTGTTTCCTCTTGTTCTGTTTTTGGAAGACTTTGAGAATGGCTGATGGGAATTTTACCTTAAATGTTTTTGTAGAATTCACCAGTGAAGCCATCTGCTCCTGTAGTTTTCTTTTTTGGGAGGTTTTTTACTACTGATTTAATGTCTTTACTTGTTATAGGTCTGTTAATATTTTCTATTTCTTCTTAGAACATTTTATGTAATCTGTGTGTTTCTAGGAATTTTCATTTCATCTAGGTTATCTAATTTGTTGATACAAAATTGTTCATATCAATCTTTCACAGTTCTTTTTATTTTTGTAAAGTATACAGTAATTTCCCACTTTCATTAGTTATTTTAGTTATTTGCATTTTCTCTCTTTTTTTCATGGTTTGTTAATTTTGTTGGTCATTCAAAAAACTACGTATTGGTGTTGTTGGTTCTCTATTGTTTTTCTTTTCTCTGTTTTACTCATCTCTGCTCTAATTTTTATTATTTCTTTACTTCTGCTAGTTTTTTCTTTAATTTGCTTATCTTTTGTAGGTGTAAAGTTAAGCTATTGATTTGAGATTCTTTCTGTCTTTTTGTAATGTAGGCACTTACAGCTTTAAATTTCCCTCTGAACTTTGCCTTCAATGCATCATATAAGTTTTGGTATTTTGTATTATCATTTTCATTTGTTTCTAAGTACTTTCTAATTTCCCTTGTGATTTTTTTCTTTGACTGATTGATTGTTTTAGTGTGTTTTAAGATTGCAACATATTGTGAATTTTCTAGCTTTCCTTCATTACTGATTTCTAGCTTTATTTTATTGTGGTCGGAAAAGATACTTTATATGATTTCAATTCTTTTAAGGTTATTGAGTCTTCTTTTGTGGCCTAATCTATCCTGGAGGACATTCTATGTGCACTTGAAAGGAATGCACATTTTTCCGTTGTTGAGAGGAGCACTCAACATATATGTCTATTAGGTCTAGCTGTTTTGTAGTGTTGCTCAAGTCTTCTATTTCTTTATTAATCTTTCATTTAGGCGTTATATTCATTATTCAAAGTGGTATATTGAAGTCTTGAACTATTATCATGGAGCTCTCTATTTTCCCCTTCAATTTTTTTAATGTTGGCTTCATAGACTATGGGGCTTTGTTGTTTGGTGCACATATGCTCATAATTGTTGTATCTTCTTTTGTCTATTTATCAGTATAATGTCCTTCTTTGTCTTTTGTAATACTTTTTGACTTCAGGTCAGTTTTGTCTAATAGTACTATAGCCACCCTTCTGCACTTTCAGTTATTATTTGCATGAAATATCTTTTTCCATCCTTTCACTTTAAGTCTACTTATGTCTTTGGATATAAAGTGAGTCATGGTCATTAAAAAGAACTATTCTGCCAATCACTGCTTTTTGATTGGAGAGTTTAATCAATTTACACTTAAAGTAGTTACCGATAATCAGTGACTTATCCCCGCCATTTTGCTAGTTTTTAAAATATGTCTCATAGTATTTCTGTCCCTCATTTCCTACATTACTGCATAATTTTGGGTTTAATTATTATTACTTTTTAGTGAACCATTTTTATTTTTTTTCAATATTTTCTTTATGATTATTGTGGAGATTGCATTGAATGTCTATATTTATAACAACTTAGTTCAAATTGATATCTGCTTAACTTTAATAACATAAAAAACTGCTCCTATATAGCCGTCTGCCTTTCTTTAGTTTGTTCTTGTTGTAGATTACATTTTTATATGTCTTGTGCCCAATATCATAGATTTATAATTATTTTTATGCACTTATCTTTTAAAACTTAAAGCAGATAAAAAGTGGAGTACAAACCAGAATTACAATAATGCTGGCTTTTATATTTGCCTATGTATTTTTTTTACTGAAGGTTTTTATTTCTTCATATGATCTTGATTTACTTCATAGTGTCCTTTCATTACAACCTGAAGGACTCCCTTTAGTATTTTGTATGGGGGAAGTACTAGTGGTAATTATCTCCCTCAGATTTTGTTTATCTGAGAATGTCTTAATTTTTCCCTCATTTCTTGAAGGACAATTTTGCTGGATAGAGAATTCCTGGTTGTCAGTTATTTCTTTCAGCATTTTTAATATGTCATCCTAGTGTATTCTGGCCTCCATAGCTGCTGGTGAGAAATCAGTTGTTAATTGTATCAAGGACCTGCTGTATGTCATAAGTCACTTCTCTCACAGCTTTTGCGATTCTCTTTGAAACAGATACATAGACAAATGGAACAGAATAGAAAGCCCAGAAATAACCTGTATGTTTGCAACCAACTAATTATTGACAAATGTGCTAAGAACATAAACTGTGGAAAAGACAACCTCTTCAATAAATGGTGCTGGGAAAACTGAATGGTCATATGCAGAAGAATAAAACTAGACCAGTACCTCTCACCATATACAAAAATACACTAAAAATGGATTAAAGACTTAAATGTAAGACCGAGAACTATAAACCTACTAGAAGAAAACAAGAGAAATGCTTCAGGACATTGGTCTGGTCAAAGATTTTATGGATAAGTCTTCAAAAGCACATGCAACAAAAGCAAAAAATAGACAGGTGGGATTATATCAGACTAAGAAGCTTTTGCACAGCAAAGGAAGCAATCAACAGAGTGGAAGAAATCTGCAGGATGGAAAAAAAAGTTTGCAAACTATTCATCTGACAAGGAATTAATGAACAGAATATAGAAGGAACTCTGACAAGTTAACAACAATGACCAAACATAAATAATTTGATTAAAATTGGGCAAATGATCTGTATAGACATTTTTCAAAAAAAGACATACAAAGAGCCAACAAGTATGAGGGGTCTTCAAAAAGTTCATAGAAATGCATATTATGAAAAAGCTATGCATGAATTGAAATTTTTTTTACACCAATAAAAACCCAATTGATACTAACTTGTTATAACATGTCTGAATGGGAACTAGTTTGAGGCACGAAGTAGGATAAGACATCAGTTTGAAAAGAGCCTCTACCAGAGCAACATGAATTTTGCCAAAAATTGAAGCAAAAACAATCATCAAATTTATGGTGAAGCTTGGGTGGAAGAATGGTGTTTTATAAAAAGCTTATGGGGACAATGCCCCAAAGAAATCAGCAGATTAAAAGTGGATAACTCATTTTAAGAAGGGACAAATGTTGAAGATGAAACTTGCAGCAGCAGACCTTCCATATCAATTTGCAAGGAAAAAAATTAATATCATTCATGCCCTCATTGAAGAGGACCAATGATTAAAAGCAGAAACAATAGTCCACATCATAGATACCTCAATTGGTTCATCTTACACAATTCCATCTGAAAAAAAAGTTGAGCAAACCTTCTGCTTGATGGGTGACAAAAGTTTTACACCCAGATCAACTGCAGATGAGAGCACAGCCTTCAATGGAAATTTTAAACAAGTGAGATAAGATCTTCAAGCATTTCTTTAAAGAATTGTAGCAGGAGATGAAACATGACTTTATCAGTATGATTCTAAAGATAAAGCATAATCAAAGCAATGGCTACCAAGAGGTGGAAGCAGTACAGTCAAAGCAAAAGCAGACTGATCAAGAGCAAAGATCATGGCAGTTTTTTGGGATGGTCAAGGCATTTTGCTTATTGACTTCTTAGAGGGCCAAAGAATGATTACAACTGCTTAATATGAGAGTGGTTTTTATTTCATTTTAATTTTTTTGCAAATCTTAAAAAAATTCATTATGAATATTCATGAAATACAAGGCTGATTGTCACCACTTGTGCCCAAGATGTGATGGCCAGATCCATACTGACAACATTCCCATTACCACAAATTGCAGTTATACCCTTTGTCCCCCACCCAATTATCCCTGACCTCCCCCCCAGCCCCCTTTTCCTCACTTCACTTTGTATCCCTAGGTGTACTCTCTCCCTCTGCAAGTCCAACATACCACTGTGGTCTTTCTTTCCTTCCGTCTCTCTCTCTTAGCTCCCACTTATGAGTGAGGACATGTGGTATTTATCACTCTGTGCTTTGCTTATTGCACTCAACATAAGTTTCTCCAAGCTCATCTAATATGAGAGTGTTTTGAGAAAATTAGCCAAAGCTGTAATAAAAAATGCCCAGGAAAGCTTCACCAGAAAGTCCTTAAACACCATGACAATGTTTCTGCTCATTCTTCTCATCAAATGAGGGCAATTTTGTGATAGTTTTGATGGGAAATAATTAGGCATCCATCTTACATTCCTGATTTGATTCCTTCTGGCTTGTTTCCATTTCCTAATCTTAAAACGTCTTTAAAGAACACCCATTTTATTCAGTTAATAATATAAGAAAGACTGCATTGATGTTGTCAAATTCCCATGACCCTCAGTTCTTCAGTGATAAACTAAATGGCTGGTATCATTGCCTACAAAAGTGTCCTGATGGAACTTCTGTTGAGAAATAAAGTTTATATTTTATATTTTAATGTTTTAATTCCATTTTTCCACAAACTTTCTGAAGTTTCTTCATATATGATAAGATGCTTAGTATCACTAATCATCAGAGAAATGCAAATAAAACTCATAATGAGATATCATCTCACTCCAGTTAGAATGGCTATTATCAAAAAGACAAAGCATAACAAATGCTGGTGGGGATGTTGGTAAAAGGGAACAACTGTTGGTTGGATTGTAAATTTGTACAGCCAATATGGAAAATAGTATGGAGGTTCCTCAAATAACTAAAGCTATAACTATGTTATGACTCAGTGATCTCACTACTAGGTATTTATCCAAAGGAAATGAAATCAGTATACCAAGAAAAATCTGAGCCCCCGTTTTTATTGTAGCACTATTCACATTAGCCAATATATGGAATTAACCTAAGTTTTTTTTTTTTTCCCCTTTTTGTCCTTTTTCGTGACTGGCAATGGATCGCAACCCTCAGTGTCACGCCCGTACCGGATGGGGACTGGCAACGGGATCGCAACCCTCGGTGTTGCGCCCGCACCTCGCTCAGCCAGTGAGCAGCCGGTCTGTACGTGGGATCCGAACCCTCGGTGGGAGTGCCGCTGCGCTCCCAAGCGGTGCACTGTAGCAGTGCGCCACGGGCTGGCCCTAACCTAAGTTTTTATCACCAGATAAGTGAATAAAGAAAATGTGGTATATATATACCATGGAATGCTATTCAGCCATAAAAAGAATGAAATCCTGTTATTTGCAGCAACATGGATGAGCCTGGAGGACATTATAAGTGAAATAGGTCAGGCACAGAAAGAGAAATATCACATGTATTTACTCATATGTGGGAGCTAAAAAATGTTGAGCTCATAGAACTAGAGAATAGAATTGTGGTTACTATAGGCTGAGAAGTGTAGGGGGATTGGGAGTTCAGGGAGGTTGGTTAAGAGATAAAAACTTAAAGCTAGATAGAAAGCATAAACTCTAGTGTTCTACAGCACTGTTAGGAGACTATCGTTAATAATTTTTATTTTTTTCTCTTATATGTTAGTGATTTTTATTTTTTATTTATTTATTTTTTGTCATGTTACTATAATCTTTTTATTTTTATTTTATTTTTTTAATTTAACAATTAAATTTAATAACAATTATTGTTAAATTTTAACAATTTAATTTAATGATTTAACAATTGTTAATTATGAACTGTTATAATTCCCAATTCATAATTCTCACAGGGAATTATTCCTTTTTAAAAAAAATTTAATTTACTTATTGAATCAAAATCAATTATACATATTTTGGGGGTTGAACATTGAGATATGTTGATTAAATCAATATTACTAGCATATACATTTTTACAAATTGTAATTATTCTTTAGGCCCCTTGTCCAACCTCTCCCCTTCCCCATTCCCTCCCCCACCTCCCTCTAATTTCCTTAGGTTTCTTCTCTCCTTCTGAAAGAATAATGGTTACTCTGTTAACTTGTTGCCTAGATGATCTGTCCAATGCTGAGAGGTGTGATCAGGTCCCCCAATATTATCATAGAGCAGATGCTTCTTCTGTCACTCTGAAATGGGTTTTGTGGAAAGAGACCTCCTCTTCTTTTCTTTGTCTCTGCTGGTGACTCTTCTTGTGTGAATGCACTCCAGTGGTTGGCGGACCATCTGCTTGGTGGCTGTGGCATCTAGCTGCTTTTGTGGCAGCCATGGTTATTGTGGTGGCTGTGGTGGGCCACCCACATAGAGGTGCTGTTTTTGGCATGCTCCTTGGCACTGGTGGTATGCCTGGTTGTGGGGTGTGTTGGGTCCCCTTCTCCATGCCTCTGGTCCCTGGACAGGCCCCAAGGCGCTGGTACCATGTGCCTGGTTGTAGGAGAGGGGCCCAGTCCCCTTCTCCATGTCCCAGGTCCTTGGGAAGGCCCTGAGGTACTGGTGCAGTGTGCCTGGTTGTGGGAGGAGGGTCCGGTCCCCTTATCCATACCTCAGGTACCCAGGTGGGCCCTGAGGTCCTGGCATCTTATGCCTGGCATGGGAGGAGGGTCCAGTCCTCTTCTGCGTGCCTCTGGGCTGGATGGGCCCCAAGGTGCTGGCATGGTGTCCCTGGTTGTGGGAGAGAGGTTCAGTCCCCTTCTCCTTGCCTCAGGTCCCTGCATGGGCCCTGAGGTACTGGGGTGCTGTGTCTTGTTGTGGGAAGAGGGTCTGGTTCCTGGTTCCATGCCTTGGGTCACTGGGTAGGACCCAAGGTGTTGGCATGGTGTGCCTGGTTGTGGGAGGGTTTCCTGGTCCCCTTCTCCATACCCCAGGACTGTGGGTGGACTCCACGGCGCTGGCTTGGTGTGCCTGGTTGTGAGATAGAAGTCCAGTCCCCTTCTCCATGCCTCAGGTCCCTGGGCAGGCCCTGAGACACTAGTGCAGTGTGCCTGGTTGTGGGAGAGAGGTCCAGTCCCCTTCTCCATGCCCTGGGTCTCCAGGTGGGCTCCGAGGTCCTGGCATGTTGTGCCTGGTTGTGGGATGAAGGTCCGGTCCCCTTCTCCATGCCTCAGGTCCCCAGGTGGGCCCTGAAGTGCTGGCTCAGTGTGCCTGGTTCTGGGAGAGAGGTCCATTCCCCTTCTCCTTGCATCAGGTCCCTGGGTGGGCTCCGAGGTGCTGGCATGTTGTGCCTAGTTGTGGGAGAGAGGTCCAGTCCTCTTCTCCTTGCCTCGGGTCCCTGGGCAGGCCTCAAGGTGCTGGCATGGTGTGCCTGGTTGTGGGAGGGGGGTCCAGTGCCCTTCTCCATGCTTCAGGTCCCCAGACTGGTCCCAAGGCACTGGTGCAGTTTGCCTGGAAGTGGGAGTGGGGTCCAATCCCCAGCTCCAAGTCTCTATTTGCCAGACAGGACCCAAGGTGCTGGTGATGTGCCTGGGCCAGAACTAATGTTTTGTCCTTTGCTTCTAACATGGGGGAACTTCCTGTGGGAACCAGTACTTGAGCTGTGCGGTTGGTTAAATTGCTACTTTGCTGCTGTTTCCCTGGGCTTTTTGTACAGCTCAGGGTTTAATGGTTGACCTTATAGGTACTTCCGGCTCTCCGGAGACCCAGTGGATCTGTGTTCTGTAGAATCTATGATCTGGGCCTGAGTTTTTTCATTTAAGTGCACCCCATGCATTTCTCCATTCCTGACCAGTCTACTCTGAGAGGTCCTGTGCTGATTGGGGGGCAGATCAGCTGTCCTTGCTGTGTCCCAGTGTTCCGCTGGTGGGCCCGCCTTCCCACTGCCCATGCTCCAAACACTTCCCATGGGACAGGCCGTGTGCCGATCCCTTGGGATGACTCACCGGCCTCTGAGTGGTTCCCTTTTTTCAGCTGTTCTGGCTCCTTGCTCCTGCGTTGGTCCACGTGAACCCTGTTAGTGGTCTTGCTGTCCTGGGGGCCGCCAAGGCCCTCTTTTCTCTTACTGCCTCCAAGTAACTCCATCTGAAGGGCACAACTGTGGCTTCTGCCGGCTCCTGCTCCATGCGCTCAGCAGCTTGAGCCTTAAAGCAGCCATGGCCTGAAATGCTCAGAGCAGCTTTTTCTTTCTCTCATCATAGTTTCTCCCACCTTCATGAACTCCATAGGTCTCTTCTCCTCTTCCCCTGAGCTCCAGCGGCCCCGGCTTTGCTGATGTTACTTTTTAATAGTTGTAAATTTGGTTGACTTGTGGGAGAGAGTGACGCTGTGACTGTCTATTCTGCCATCTTGATTGGATCAGATTTTTATTTAAAAAAATATTATGATAATTAATTGGGTACAAAGCTGACTGTCAGCACCTGTGCTCAAGATGTAATGATCAGATCAATACTATCAGCATGCCCATTACCACAAATTACAAGTATTCCCCATGTCCCTCACACAATCTCTCCCTGACCTTCCCATCCCCCCCTGGCAACTCTAGGTATGCTCTCTCCCTCCGCAAGTACAACACACCATTGTGGTCTTTCTTTCCTTCCTTCTGTCTCTCTTAGCTCACACTTACGAGTGAGTACATGTGGTATTTTTCCCTCTGTGCCTGGCTTATTCCACTTAACATCATTTTCTCCAAGCTCATCCATGTTGCTGCAAATGGCAGAATTTTTTCTTTTTTTATGGCTGAGTAGTATTCCATTTTGTATATATACCACATTTTCCTTATCCAGTCATCCGTCAAAGGACATTTAGGTTGGTTCCATATTTTGGGTATTGTAAATGGAGCTGTGATGAACATGGGAGTGCAGGTATCCCTTCAACACGAAGATTTCCATCCCTTTGGGTATATATCTAGAAGTGGGATTGCTGGATCATATGGTAAATCTATTTGCAGTTGTTTAAGAAACCTCCATACTGTTTTCCATAGTGGCTGTACTAATTTATAGTCTGATCAACAGTGTAAGAGAGTTCTCCTCTCTCCACATCTTCACCCTCATTTGTTATTCTCTATCTTTTTGATAATAGCCAGTCTAGCTAGGGTGAGATGATATCTCAATATGGTTTTAATTTACATTTCCCTGATGATTAATGATCTCGAGCATTTTTTGAGCATTTTTAAAAGTATATGTTGGCCATTTGTATGTCTTCCTTCAAAAAATGTCTATTCAGCTCCTTTGCCCATTTTTTAATTGAGTTACTTGTTTTCTCACTGTTGAGTTGTTTGAGTTCCTTGTATGTTCTGTATATTAAAACCTTGTTGGATGCATAGTTTGCATATATTTTCTCCCACTCTGTAGGTTGTCTTTTTACTCTATTGACTGTTTCCTTTGCTGTGAAAGCAAAGGAAAGCTTTTTAGTTTGATACAATCCCACTTGTTTATTTTTTATTTTGTTGCTTGTGCTTTTGGGGTCTTGTTCATAAAGTCTTTTCCCAATCCCACTTCCTGAACTGTTTCCCCTGTTTTCCATTAGTAGATTTATAGTTTCAGGTCTTATACTTAAGACTTTAATCCATTTTAAATTGATTTTGGTATATGGTGAGAGGTGCAGGTCTAGTTACATTTTTCTGCATATGGATGTCCATTTTTCCCAGCACCATTATTGAAGAAGCAGTCTTTTCCCCAGTATATGTTCATGTTGCTTTTGTCAAAGATCAGATGGCTGTAAGTCTGTGGGTTGATTTCTGGGTTCTTTATTCCGTTCCACTGGACCAAGTGTCTATTTTTATGCCAGTACCATGCTGTTTTGGTTACAATAGCTTTGTAGTATAATTTGAAGTCAGGTAGTGTTATGCATCTGGCTTTATTTATTTATTTTTCTCAGTATTAATCTGGCTATTCATGGTCTTTTGTTGTTCCATATGAATGTTAGGATTGTTTTTCCTATTTCTATGAAGAATGTCATTGGTATTTTGATGGAGATTATGTTGAATCTGTAGATCACTTTGGGTGGTATGGACATTTTCATAATGTTGATTCTTCCAATCCAAGAGCACGAAATATTTTACCATCTTTTTGTGTCTTCTTTAATATCTTTTAACAGTGACTTAAAGTTCTCTTTGTAGAGATCTTTTATTTCCTTGGTTAAACTGTTCCCTAGGTATTTAATTTTTTTGGTGACTATTGTAAATGGGCTTGCTTTCTTGATTTCTATTTCTGTTTTTTTTAATTGGAGAATATAAAAGCAACTGATTTAGGGGTGTTAACTTTAAGCCCTGCAACATTACTGAAGTCATTAATCAGTTCTAAGAGTTTTTTGGTAGAGTCTTTAAGTATTTCCATGCGTAGGATTATGTCATCTGCAAACAGGGACAGTTTGATATCCTTTCCAACCTGGATGCCCTTTATTTCATTCTCTTGCCTGATTGTTCTGGCTAGTACTTCCAATACTATGTTAAATAGGAGTGGTGAGAGTGGGCATCCTTGTCTTCTTCCTGTTCTAAGGGAAAAGCCGTCAGTTTTTCCCCATTTAGGATGACATTGGTGGTGGGCTTGTCATAAATGGCTTTTATTTGTATTGAGATACCTTCCTTTTATACCTAATTTCCTGAGAGTCTTTATGAAGGGTTGCTGAATTTTGTCAAAAGCCTTTTCTGTATCTATTGAGATGATCATATGTTTTTTGTTCTTGACTTTCTTGATGTGGTGTACAACATTTATTGACTTGCGTAGGTTGCACCATCCTTGCGTCTCTGGGATGAATCTCACTTGATCATAGTATATAATTTTTTTTATGTGTTGCTGCCTTTTGATTGCTAATATTTTGTTGAGGATTATCACAGGTATGTTCATCAAGGATACTGGCCTGTAGTATTCTTTATTTGTTGCATCTTTGTCTGGTTTTGGTATTAGGATGATGCTGGCCTCATAGAATGAGTTTGGGAGAATGGCCTCTGTTTCAATTTTTGGAATAGTTTAAAGAGAATTGGTATTAATTACTCTTTAAAGATTTAGTAGAATTCAGCAGTAAAGCCATCCAGTACTAGGCTATTCTTTGTTGGGAGACTGCTGATTACTGCTTCAATCTCATTGCGTGTTATTGGTCTGTTGAAGTTTTCTATGTTTTCTTGGTTCAGAAAAGATCAGTAATTTGTATGTATCCAGAAATTTATCCATTTCCTGCAGGGTTTCAAATTTGTTGGTGTACAGTTGTTTATAATATTCTCTAATGATTCTTTGTATTTGTGTGGAATCAGTTGTAATGTCTCCTCTTTCATGTCTGATTCTTTTTATGTGGGTATTCTCTCTTCTTTTTTTAGATATCTTTGTTAATAATGGTATGTCTATTTTGTTTATCTTCACAAAAACCAACTCTTTGTTTCACTGATCTTTTTTTTTTATTCAGACTCCCTAATTCAGATTTCATAATGAATTTGACATGAAGTGGGAGGAAGATTACTTTTATTTTTTAACAGCTGTAATGAGATATAATTCACATACTATACAATTCACCTATTTAAAATATATAATTAAATTTTTTTATTATATTCACAGGATGTAGAATCACAATCTAATTTGAGAATGTTTTCATTTATCCTAAAGGAAACTCAGTATCCATTAACAGTCATTCCCCATTCCCCACCTCATTTTTTCCCCCAGCCCTAAGAAATTACTAATCTACACTCTCTGTATAGATTTGCTTATTCTAGACCTTTCTTATAAATGGAATCATATAGTCTGTGGTGTTTTGTGACTGGATTCTTTCACTTAGCACTTAGAATAAAGTTTTCAAGTTTCACCTGCCAGTACTTCATTCCTTTTATTGCCAAATAATATTCCATTATATGGATACACCACTTATTATTTAACCAGTCATTAGTTGATGAACATTTAAGTTGTTCCCACATTTTGGTTATTATAGTGCTGCTATGAACATCTGTGTGCAAATTTTTGTATGGACATATGTTTTTATCTCTCTTGGATATATACCTAGGAATAGAATTGCTGGATTATATCGTAACACCATGTTGAATATTTTGAAGAATTGCCAAACTATTTTCCAAAGCACCTGTATCACTTTATATTCCCTCTAGCAGTGCATGAGGGTTCCAATTTCTCCAAATCCTTGTCAGCACTTGTTATTGTCTGTCCTTTTGATTATAGCCATCCTATGTGGGTGTGAAGTGGTATCTCATTATGGTTTTTATTTGCATTTCCCTGATGACTAATGATATTGAACATTTTTTCACGTGCTTACTGGCCATTTGTATATATTCTTTAGAGAAATGTCTATTCAAGTCCTTTGCCCATTTTTTAATTGTTATTAGTCTTTTTATTATTGAATTGTAAGAGTTCTTTATATTTATGGATATCAGTCAGATATATGGTTTACAAATGCTTTTTCCTATTTTGTGGGTTGTCTTTTCACTTTCTTGATGCTGTGCTTTGAAGCACAAAAGTTCCTAATCTTGATGAAGTCCAATTTATCTATTTTTTCTTTTGTCACTTGTGCTTTTGGTGTCATCTCTGAAAAATCATTGCCTAACCCAAGGTCATGAAGATGTACTCCTACAATTTCTTTTAAGTGTTTTATAGTTTTAGATTTCATATCTAGGTCTATGATTCATATTACATTAATTTTTCTTTATGGTGTGAGGTAGGGGTCCAACTTCATTCTTTTGCATGTTGTCTCAGTTGTCCAAGCATCTGTTTAGAAGACTATTTTTCCCCATTGAATTATCTTGGCACCCTTGTCAAAAATCAATTGACCATAAATGTAAGGATTTGTTTCTCGACTCTCAATTCTATTCCACTGGTCTATGATTCTATCCTTATGGCATTACCACACTGTCTTGATTAACTTTGCAGTAAGTTTTGAAATGAGAAATGTGAGTTCTCCAACTTTTTTCTTCTTTTTCAGATTGTTTTGACTATTATGACTCTCTTACCTTTCTGTATGAATTTTGGAATTGGCTTGTCAATTTCTCTATTTTTTTTGTCTTTTCCTGTGTTTATTGGCTGTTTGGATATTTACTTTCCTGAAGTGCCTCTTCATGTATATTGCCCATTCTTTTCATAGAATTCTTTGTCTTGTTCTTATTAATTGTAGAATTTCTTTATATATTCTGGATGTACTTCGTTAGTTCCATGTGTTGCAGGTATCTTCTCCCACTCTTTGACTTGCCTTTCAACACTTTTAATGGTGTTTTTTCATGAACAGAATTTCTTAGATTTAATGTATTGATCTATTCCTTTACAGCAGGTGCTTGCTGTGTTTCATCGAAGAAACTACCACACTGTGAGAACTTGTGCACGGCACTTCACCTTTCTGGACTTGGCAAAATGAAGAATTGCACAACGTTGGAGGTTTATAGAAAGTTTTTTCTTTTTTTGTCATCTTTTTAATTTTTATTTTTTAAATTTTATTTTGTTGATATACAATATGGTTGATTATTGTGGCCCATTACTGAAACCTCCCTCCCTCCTTCCTCTCCTCCCTCCCACCCAACAATGTCCTTTCTGTTTG
>NW_007734963.1:20659-21377 GCF_000696425.1 Galeopterus variegatus
TGGGTATATTCCCAGCAGTGGGATAGCTGGGTCATATGGTAGATCTATCTGCAATTGTTTGAGGAACCTTCATACCATTTCCCATAGAGGCTGCACTGTGTTGCATTCCCACAAACAATGTATGAGAGTTCCCTTTCCTCTTCAACCTCACCAGCATTTATCGTTCAGAGTCTTGGATTTTAGCCATCCTAACTGGGGTGAGATGGTATTTCAGTGCAGTTTTGACTTGCATTTCCCGGATGCTGAGTGATGTTGAGCATTTTTTCATATGTCTGTTGGCCGTTTGTATATCTTCTTTAGAGAAATGCCTGCTTAGCTCTTTTGCCCATTTTTTGATTGGGTTGCTTGTTTTTTTCTTGTAAAGTTGTTTGAGTTCTTTATATATTCTGGATATTAGTCCTTTGTCAGATGTGTATTTTGCAAATATTTTCTCCCACTCTGTTGGCTGTCTTTTAGCTCTGTTAATTGTTTCTTTTGCTGTGCAAAAGCTTTTTAGTTTGATATAGTCCCATTTGTTAATTTTTCCTTTGGTTGCCCGTGCTTTTGGGGACATATTCATGAAGTCTGTGCCCAGCCCTATTTGCTGAAGGGTTTCTTCTATGCTTTCTTTAATAACTTTTATTGTTTCGGGGTGTATATTTAAATCCTTGATCCAGAAAAGCTGAAGATAGATCTACCATACGACCCAGCTATCCCACTGCTGGGAATATATCCAAAG
>NW_007734963.1:21387-24785 GCF_000696425.1 Galeopterus variegatus
ATTCTCTATTCTATTCCATTGATCAGTGTGTCTGTTTTTCTGCCAGTACCATACTGTTTTGTATATTATAGCTTTGTAGTATAGTTTAAAGTCAGGTAGTGTTATGCCTCCAGCTTTATTTTTGGGCTCCGCATTGCTTTGGCTATGCGTGGTCTTTTGTTATTCTATATAAATGTCTGAATAGTTCTTTCCATTTCTGAGAAAATTGTCATTGGAATTCTGATGGGGATTGCATTGAATTTGTATATCACTTTGGGTATTATGGACATTTTTGCTATGTTGATTCTTCCAATCCAAGAGCATGGGATATCTTTCCATCTTCTTGTATCGTCTCTAAATTCTCTCAGCAGTGGTTTGTAGTTCTCACTGTAGAGATTTTTCACATCCTAAGTTAACTCAATTCCTAAGTATTTTATTTTTTCGGTGGCTATTGTAAATGGTTAGGTTTTCTTGATTTCTCTTTCTGCATGTTCACTATTGGAGAAAAAAAATGCAACTGACTTTTGTGTGTTGATTTTGTATCCTGCTACTGTGCTGAAATCATTTATCATCTCCAAGAGTTTTTTTGTAGAGGCTTTAGGCTCTTCGATATGTAGGATCATGTCATCTGCAAACAGGGACAGTTTGACTTCATCTTTTCCAATCTGGATGCCCTTTATTTCCTTTTCTTCTCTGATTGCTCTGGCTAGCCCTTCTAACACTATGTTGAATAGGAGTGGTGAGAGTGGGCATCCTTGTCTGGTTCCTGTTCTTAAAGGAAAAGCTTTCAGCTTTTCCCCATTCAGGATGATATTGTCCATGGGTTTATCTTATATGGCTTTAATTATGTTGAGATACTTTCCATCTATACCTAACTTATAGAGGGTCTTTGTCATGAATGAGTGTTGAATTTTATCAAATGCTTTTTCAGCATCAATAGAGAAGATCATATGGTCCTTGTTTTTGATAATATTAATATGGTGTATCACATTTATCGATTTGCGTATGTTGAACCAATCTTGCATTCCTGGGATGAATCCCACTTGATCGTGGTGAATAATTTTCCGTATGTGTTGCTGTATTCTGTTTGCTATTATTTTATTGAGGTTTTTTGCATTTATATTCATCAAGGATATCGGCCTGTAGTTTTCTTTTTTGTTATATCTTTACCTGGTTTTGGTATCAGGATGATGTTTGCTTCATAGAAGGTGTTTGGGAGATTTGCGTCTGTTTCAGTCTTTTGGAGTAGTTTGTAAAGAATTGGTGTCAATTCCTCTTTGAATGTTTGGTAAAATTCTGCTGTGAATCCATCTGGTCCTGGGCTTTTCTTTGTTGGGAGCCTTCTCATAACAGCTTCAATCTCCTTTATTGTTATTGGTTTCTTCAGATTATCTATGTCTTCATGGTTCAGTTTTGGGAGCTTGTGTGTGTCTAGAAATTTATCCATTTCCTGCAGATTTTCAAATTTGTTGGGGTATAGTTGTTTATAGTAGTCTTGAATGATTCCTTGTATTCAGATGCATTAGTTGTAATATCGCCTTTTTTATTTCTAATTTTTGTTATTTGAATCTTCTCTCTTTTTTCTGTTAGCCATGCTAATGGTTTTTCAATTTTATTTATCTTTGCAAAACACCAACTTTTTTTTTTCCTTTTTGTCTTTTTTCGTGACCGGCAACGGATCGCAAGCCTCAGTGTCGCGCCCGTACTGGACCGGGACCGGCAATGGGATTGCAACCCTTGGTGTTGCCCCCGCACCTCGCTCAGCCAGTGAGCGGGAACCAGTCTGTATGTGGGATCCGAACCCTTGGCGGGAGCGCTGCCGCACTTCTCAAGCAGCAACTTTTTGATTCATTGATCTTTTGTATTGTTTTTTTTTTTGGTATCAACTTCATTAAGTTCTGCTCTGATCTTAATACTTTCTCTTCTTCTGCTAGCTTTAGGTTTGGATTGTTCTTGTTTTAATAGTTCTTTAAGGTGAAGTGTTAGGTTGTTCACTTGCCATCTTTCCATTCTTCTGAGGTGTGCATTTAATGCAACAAATTTCCCCCTTAGTACTGCTTTTGCAGTATCCCACAGGTTTTGGTATGATGTAGCATTATTTTCATTAGTTCGCATAGATCTTTTGATTTCCTGCTTGATTTCTTCTTGGACCCATTTGTCATTAAGTATAATGCTGTTTAATTTCCATATGTTTGTATAGTTTCCAGAATCTTGTTTGTTATTGATTTCTAGTTTTAATCCATTGTGGTCTGAAAAAATACGTGGGATAATTCCAATTTTTTTGAATTTGTTGAGACTTGATTTGTGACCTAACATGGGATCTATCCAGGAGAATGATCCATGTGCTGATGAGAAAATTGAATATTCTGAGGTTGTTGGATGGAATGTTCTGTAGATATCTGCCAAGTCCAATTGGTCTAGAGTACTGTTTAAATCTTCTGTTTCTCTGCTGATTCTTTGCCTAGATGATCTGTCCAATATTGTCAGTGGGGTGTTCAGGTCCTCTGCTGTTATGGTATTAGTGTTTGTTTCCTTCTTTAATTCTAATAGAGTTTGTTTTATACATCTGGCTGGTCCAATATTGGGTGCGTAGATATTTATGATTGTTATGTCTTCTTGATGGATCAGTCCTTTTATCATTACATAGTGTCCCTCATTGTCTCTTTTTATGCTTTTTAGTTTAAAGTCTATTTTGTCAGATATAAGAATAGCTACTCCAGCTCGTTATTCTTTTTTGTTTGCATGGTAAATCTTTTTCCATCCTTTCACTCTTAGTCTAAGTGAATCTTTATGAGTGAGGTGGGTCTCCTGAAGGCAGCATATAGTTGGGTCCTCCTTTTTAATCCAGTCAGCTAGTCTGTGTCTTTTAATTGGGGAATTTAAGCCTTTTACAGTGAGTTGTTATTGAAAAGTGTTGTTTTATTCCTAGCATTTTATTGATTATTTTTTGATTGTCTTAGGTGTCTTTTGTTCCTTGCTTTCTGATATACTGTTTGTTTTCTGTGTTTGTTGGTTCCTTGGGTTGTAGATAGCCTTTTTGTTTCTCTTCATGAATGCCATTTTTATTATAATATTGGGTTTTGATTTTTCTTGCTTTATTATGGCAGTGGTAGTTATTTTTCAGGAACCAAATCCAGTACTCCCTTGAGAATTTCTTGTAAGGGTGGTCGTGTGGTGGTGAACTCCCACAGTTTTTGTTTGTCTGAGAACTATACTATTTGCCCTTCATTTTGGAAGGATAGCCTTGCAGGGTAGAGTATTCTTGGCTGTCAATCTCTGTCTTTTAGTATTTAGAATATATCATCCCATTCCTTTCTGGCTTTTAGGGTTTGTGATGAAAAGTCTGATGTTAGTCTGATTGGGGCTCCTTTATAGGTGACTTGATGCTTCTTTCTTGTAGCTTTTAATATTCTCTCTTT
>NW_007734963.1:24959-66322 GCF_000696425.1 Galeopterus variegatus
TTGACACTTCTCTCTTGCAGCTCTCAAGATTCTCTCTTTGTCTTTGAGTCTTGTCAATTTGACTATAACATGTCTCGGAGAAGACCTTTTTGGGTTGAACACGTTTGGAGATCATTGTGCTTCCTGGATCTGAAGATCTGTGATATTTCCTATACCTGGGAAGTTTTCTGCCACTATTTTGTTGAATGTTTTCAATGCAATCTCCTTTTTCCTCCCCTTCTGGAATACCCATGACTCAGATATTTGATCGCTTGAGGTTGTCTGATATCTCTCTCAGATTTTCTTTGATTCTTTTATCTTTTTTTTTTTGTCTGCTTGTATTATTTCAAGCAGCCTGTCTTCAAGTTCAGAGGCTCTGTCTTCATCTTCTGCAAGCCTGCAGGTTAAACTCTCTGTTGTGTTTTTTATTTCACTGAATAACTTCTTCAATTCAGCAAGTTCTGCTACATATTTTTTCAGGCCATTGATTTCCTTGTATATTTCTTCTTTCATGTCCTGTATATTTTTCCTCATTTCATAATGATGTCTAGCTGAGTTTTCTTGTATGTCATTTAGTTTCCTTAGAATTATCACTCGGAATTTCTTGTCAGTCATTTCAAGGGCTTTTTGTCCTATAGGATGTAGAGCTTGAGAGTTATTATCCTTTGGTGGTGTACTTTCTTGATTTTTCATATTTCTGGTATGTTTTATTTGATGTTTATTCATTGTGGCAGGGGGTTTCACAGTCCACAGGTTTGACACTATTGACTGACTAAGATGTTGCTGTGGTTGCCAATTTGGTATGGCTACCTCTGTGACTGCTCAGTTGGCCAGTAGTGCCTTGCATGTGTGGTTGCCTTGGGTCTTGGGCCTCTCCAGGGAGCCACCTCTCTGGTCAGCTTGGACTTAGCTGGGCTGCTGGATCACAATGCTGTACCACAGGGTGTGTGGTCTCTGCTTAGCTTCCACCTCCCATTGTGGACTTTTCCCTGCTCCGTGCGTGGTAGGCCGGGCTTGGGATGGAGCTGGGTTGTGGCGGTGAAACCTACCTGCTGCTGGATCACATGGTGGCGGCCCCCCCACAGGGTGTGTGGACTCTACAGAGTTTCTATCTCCCCTGCTGGACGTCTCTGTGCTCCGTATGCATTGGGCCAGGCTGCTCGATTGCGCAGCAGCGGTGTGATCCCCATGCAGTTCATGCCTCCCCTGCCGGACGTCTTCCTTCACCAAGCCCTCTAGGCCAGGCAGGGAATGGAGCTGGGTGCCTGCGGTGAAGCCTCCCTGCTGGACCACGCAGTGTCAGCCCCCCAGGGTGTGTGGTGTCTGCCGAGCCTCTGCCTCCCCTGCTGGACTTTTCCCCACTCTGTGCACACTGGGCTGGGCTGGAAATGGAGCCAGGTGGTGGTGGTGAAGCCTATCTGCTGGATCATGTGATGGTGGCTCTGCAGGGTATGTGGTCTCCACAGAGCTTCTGCCTCCCCCACTGTACATCTCCACATTCCATATTCACTTTATGTTATGTTTTTATAGTTTAAATCAGTTGATTTGTGGGAGAGAATGATGCTAGGGACCGTCTATTCCACCATCTTGACCAGAAGTGGCTTTTCAATTTAGTTTCTGAGGCTGGGAATTCCCAAGTCCATCTGGTGGCAGCAACAGTGACCAAGGCATCTCACATTGCAAGATGGTGGAAGCAGAGAGAGCAGAAAGAGCTTTCACTGATCTTTTGTATAATTTTTTTGGTCTCTGTTTCATTTAGCTCTGATCTTAATTATTTCTTTCCATCTACTCATTTTGGGGTTGGATTTTTCTTGTTTTTCTAGTTCTTTTAGGTGTAGTGGTATGTTGTTTATTTGCTATCTTTCTATTCTTTCTATGTAAGTGTTTATTGCAATAAATTTCCCTCTTAGTACTGTTTTTGTTGTGTCCTCCAAGTTTTGGTATGATGTGTCATTACTTTCTTTAGTTTTAAGAAATTTTTTGATTTCCTGTTTGATTTCTTCTTGGACCTGTGGATTGTTTAGGAGCCTGTTGTTTAATTTCCATGTATTTATATAGATTCCAGAGTTTTGCTTTTTATTTTTTTCTAGTTTTAATCCATCATGGCCTGAAAATATACTTGAAATGATTTCAATTTTTAAAAATTTGTTCAGATTTGATTTATGACCCAACATTTGGTCTAACCTGGAGAATGTTCCATGTGCTGATGAGAAGAATGTATATTCTGTAGTTGTTGGATGAAATGTTCTGTAGATATCTGCCAAGTCCAATTGGCCTAAAGTGTAGTTTGAATCCTCTATTTCTCTGTTGATTTGTTGCCTGGATGATCTGTCCATTGCTCTGAGAGGGTCGTTCAGGTCCCTAACTCTTATCATATTGTGGTCTATCTCTTTCTTTAGGTCTATTAGTGTTTGCTTTATATATTTGGGTGCTCCAGTGTTGGGTGCACATATATTTATGATTGTTATGGCTTGTAGCTGAATAGATCCCTTTATCATTGTATATTGGTCTTCTTTTTCTCTATGTATCTTTTTTAAGTCTATTGTATCTGATATAGGAATAGCTAGTCCTGCTCATTTTTGGTTTCCATCTGCATGGTATATGTTTTTCCATCCCCTCCATATTAGTCTGTGTGTGTCTTTACACATGACATGAGTCCCTAGATGACAGCATATGGTTGTGTCTAGCTTTTTGATCCAATTGGTCAGTCTATGTATTTTGAGTGGGGAATTTAATCCATTTATATTTAGGGTTGTCATTGAAAGTATTGTCTTACTCCTGACATTTAATTGCTTTTCCTATGGTTGGTTTAAATATCTTTTGTTCCTTTCTCATCTTTTATTGACTTCTACTTTTGGTGGTTTTTTTTATGTGGTATGGTATAGTTTCTTTCTCTTTTTCATTTGCCTATCTGCTCTAGCAGTGGTGTTTGTTCTTTCTGATGTATTCATGGTGGTGATTATCATTTTTGGGGTTCCAGGTGCAGGACTTTTTTAAGGATGTCTTGTAGAGCTGATTGTGTTATGGTGAACTCCCATAGCTTTTGTTTGTCTGGGAAATACATGATTTTCCCTTCATTTGTGAAGGATAGCCTTTCTGGGTAAAGTATTCTTGGCTGGAAATTTTTTCTTTTAGCACTTTGACTATATCATCCCAATCATTTCGGGGTGTAGAGATTCTGTTGAGAGGTCTGCTGTTAGTCTGATTGGTTTTTCCTTATAGGTGACTTGACACTTTTCTCTTGCTGTATTTCAGATTCTCTCTTTGTCTTTGACTTTTGACAGTTTGACTACAATGTGTCTTGGAGAGGACCTTTTTGGATTGAATCTGTTCAGGGACCTTTGAGCCTCTTGGGTCTGGAAGTCTGTATCTCCACCAATACCTGGGAAGTTTTCCACTATTATTTCACTGAATATGTTTTCAATGCCTTTTCCTATCTCCTTCCCCTCTGGAACACCCATGTTTCTAATGTTTGTGTGCTTTAGGTGGTCTGCTAGCTCTCTTAGATTTTCTTCATTTTAAAAAATCTTTTTTTTGTCTGGTTGACTTATTTCAGAAAGACTGTCTTTGAGATCAGAAATTCTTTCTTCTGCCTCCTCTTGTCTGCTGCTTACACACTCAGTTGTAGTTTTTATTTTATTGAATGAGTCTTTCAGTTCCAGGAATTCTGCTACATTCTTTTTTATGGAATTTATCTCTTTGTAAATTTCCCCCTTCCATTCCTAGATTGTTTTTCTCATTTAATTGTGTTGCCTATCTGAGTCTTCTTGTATCTCAGTGAGTTTGTTTAAGATTGTTACTCGAAATTCAATTTCAGACATTTCTAAGGGTTTCCTGCTGTATGGGGTCTGGTACTTGAGTATTATTGAATTCCTTTAGTGGTGTCATATTTCCTTTTTTCATATTTCTAGTTTCTGCATGTTGATTTCAAGTCATTTGGTAAAGAAGTTGCTTCTATTACTCTGGAGTGGAATTTGAGTAAAGAGATTTCCTCCTTTAGATATGTTTTATATTGACCATTGAGTAAGGTGTTTTAGTATTGGTTCTGGGTAGACTCAGTAGTGTAGTCTCTGTGGGGGTACTTCTGCCATATTCAATGTCAGAGTTATGTGTGAGTGCCTCCATGTTGTAGGCACTGGGACACTTAGTGATTTCTTGCTGAGGTTAGTCTGGATGTCAAGGATGTAGGCATGCTCTTGAGGTCTTGGATGAAGTGCCTGGGTTCCCTGTCACTCTTTGGCAGCAGTGAGTGACCATAGGCAGACTTGTTGGCTTCCTAGCTAGTGTCCCATGACCCTGATGGGTGCACTGGGGTATAGTGGATCTCCTCAGCTTGAACAGGTGATACTGCGCAAGGTTTATCTTACTTTGTTCATGTGGGCCAAGGCTTCTCCTGGGTCCTTGCTCCCCTTGGTTGGGTGATAGGTTGGTGGTGGCTGGATATTTTCTTCTGTATCCTATTTGGCTGTCCTGGGTTTCTGTATTCTCTGGGCTCTCTGTGTGTGACTCTCCCTGGGTGAAGGCAGTCATGCTCACTGCACATAGAGTGTGATTCCCCTTATGAGTTGGGTCACTAGTGTGGATCTGCACTGGCTTACATCTTTCTGGTGGCCCCATCTGTGACCCTTCTTGTATTAATGCATAGTGGCAGTGGTTGGTCCTGTCCTTGTCTGGTCTGACTGGTGCAGTGTCAGTGGTGTGTTTGGCTGTTGGTAGTAGCAGCAGCAGGAGCAGTGGTGCAGTCAGCAGCAGCTGGGGTCCTGCACCCAGCTGGGCTGCCTATTGCTCCAGTAGTGGCAGGAGGTCCCGCCCACTGCCAGTCTGGCTGATGTGGTGGTGTGGGTGGGGGTCCTGTGCATGGCTGTTCTGGTTGGTGCTGTAGTGCTGATTTGGATGGCTACTGGCAGTGGCAACTTCTGGCGCTGAGCTGCAGGTGGTAGCAGCATGGGGTGGGGCAAAATTCACAGTGGGAAAGTGTACAATGGTCCTGGGTCCTGACATTGTCACTGGTGTGTGCAGTGCTGGTAGCAATGGGCCTATTTTGGTCTTGTTCTGTGGGACAAACACATCCTAGGTTTCTCTAGTCTGCCATTTTCCCACAATCCATCTGTACAATTTTTATGTGTCAATTAAAAAAAGATTTTTTTTTTGTCTTTGTCTTCCAACAGCTTGTTTATAATGTGTCTCAGTGTGGGTCTCTTTGTGAATATGCTACTTGGAATTCATAGAGCTTCTTGGATTTGAAGATTCTTGTCTTCCCTCAAATTTGGAAAATTCTTGAACATTATTTCTTCATTCTTTTGTTCTTCTCTTTATGAGACTCCCATAATGTGTATGTAAGTTGGCTTTATGGTATCCCACATGTCTCTTAAACTCTGTTCACTTTTCTGTATTTCTTCCTTTCTACTCCTCAGAGTTGATAATTTCAACTGTCCTATCCTCAAGTTCACTGAATCTTCTGAATACTGCTAATGAACTTTTCACTTCAATTAATGTACTTTTCAGCTCCAAAATGTGTTTGGTTCCTTTTTAAACTTTCTAACTTTTAAATTGATATTCTCATTTTGCTCATACATCCTTTTCCTGATTTTCTTTAGTTCTTTGTCCATGTTTTCCTTCAGATCTTTGAGTGTATTTAAGTTAGTTGTTTTAAAGTGTTTGTCTAGTAAATCTGATGTCTGAACTTCCTCAGGGATGGTTTCTGTCCATTTATTTTGTTCCTTTAAATGTGCCATACCTTTTTCTGTTTTGTTATATACCTTGTGATTTTTTTTTGTTGAAAACTGTACATTTGAATACCATAAAATGTTAATGCTGTCAATTAGATTCTTCCCCTTCACCTGGGTCAGCTATTTATTTAATTTATTTTTTTATTTTTATTTTTCGGTGGCTGGCAGGTGTGGGGATCCAAACCTGTGACCTTGATGTTATCAGGCTGTGCTCTAGCCAACTGAGCTATCCAACCAGACTTCTTAAGTTACTTTTGAGGGCTGTAGCAGTCCATGTGTTTACTGAGTTTCCCAAACTATTTTTGTGAAGACTGTATTCCTTGTGCATGGTCACTGAAGTCTCTGTTACTTAGCTTGTTCTTAGCTAGTGTTTTGATACAGATTTCCTTGAGTGTCAGGGGCTAAAATCAACCCCCAAGCAACCAACCCACCAACAAAAACTCTTCCCCCTTGTCTTTGTAGAATATCTCTGGTCTAGGGTGCTTCTTCAATACTTTGCCAAACTTGCACTGAGCCTAGGAATCAGCCTGTGGTGAAAGTTTAGGGTTTTCTCAGGTCTTTTCTGAGTATGCGTTTTGCATGGGACATGCACACAGCTTTGTAAATTTCCCCAAATATACAGCTGCTTTTTGGTGTTCTAATTTCCTAAAGAAACTCTCCCCAACTTTTGTTCCCAGGCCTTAGGTAGTCTATTTTGTTTTGACTGTAATCTTTTCTCTCAGGCATCTGCATGTTGTTAGTTTTATTTACCACTTTCTTAGCCTCAGTTCTGAGTGAGATGAAAGAGATGAATGCCTTGTGTCAGTCTTTCAGGCCCCAGGCAGGTTAGAACATACCCACACAAAAATTTGCACATAAAGTCTGCTCTGTTCCTTCCAGAACCAGGAACAAGGGTCTCACATGGGAATGTGGGTTTCCCTATTCAAGACCACCACTGAAGTAGGGAGGGGGTGGGGCAAGAGCAAGTAAAAATGCAATAAAGCTTTCCTATCATCCTGAAGTTGCCTTTTTCTTTATTCAACATTTGCTTGGTTGCTGTAAATTTTTGACTGTTTTCCAGATTTTCATAAAGTTAGTTCTGCCAATTTTTGCTTGTTTTTCAGTTTCTGTAAGGGAACAAGAGCATGGAGCTACCTACTTTATCATTTTGCTGATGTCCTGCCTTCATTATTTTTTGTTGCCTTATCTTCTTTCTTTGTTTTTTATTGTTCTTATCATGACCCTAAGCTTATATTCTGAATTTATTTGTTGACTTGTTTATTGTCTATTTCCCTCACTAGAATGTTGACTTCAGGAGAATAGGGATTGCATCTGTCCTGTTTACACTTGTGTCCCCCTAGAAATGTCAGGCTGTGTGTATCACTATCTACTCTTGAACGAATAAATGTAATTCCCAATACTGGTTTGTGGTCTTGTGCAAGTGCTTGACAAAGTTTTTGCCAGTCTACAGTGAAATGAAGATAAAAAAGGACACTGTAGTTGTATATCTGATTTAAAGGCTTCTCCCTAGGGCCAGCCTGTGGCTCACTTGGGAGAGTGTGGTGCTGATAACACCAAGGCCATGGGTTCGGATCCCTATATAGGGATGGCCGGTTTGCTCACTTCAGAGAGTGTGGTGCTGACTACACCAAGTCAAGGGTTAAGATCCCCTTACCGGTCATCTTTTAAAATAAATAAATAAATAAAGGCTTCTTCTTTGCTTTATTTAGTTGCTAGTTTGTACAAAAGATACTATGTGTAAATTGGGGAAATTTAAATACTATTGGGTATTTTATATTAGGAAATTATTCTTAAATGTTTAGATATTCTTTGGTATTGTGGCTATTATTTTTTTTAAAAAGAGTCCTTTCATTTTAAAGATATAATCTCAAATATTTATAGAAAAAATGATGTCTGTGATTTGCTTCAAAGTAATTGGGGATGGGATGTGCATTGGGGGTATAGATGTAAGAAGACTGGCCATGAATCCACAATTGTTAAGCTGGGTGATGGGTACTTGGGGGTTCATTGGCTCTTTTTTCTACTTTCATAGTTAGAAATTTTTCATAAAAATGTTAAATAAAAAGGTAGGTCCATTACTCTGAGATTATGTGTAATTGTCCTTTCTTTTTGAAAATGATGGTGATAGGAGGCAGTAGTTTGTTTTTAGTGTCTTTCCTTGGCAATATTTTATCCATCCCTCACATTTAAAAAAAATGCTTTTTGGCCTGTTAAGTCCTAAAGTCCAGGAACTATGAAGTCCTGGGACTGAGTTTGATCATATGATGCCACAAACATTTACTGACAAGATCCTGGGTGCCAGACCCTGTCCTGGACTGGAAATATAAGGTGAATTAGACATGGTCCATACTCATGAACTTTGCTGTAGAAAATGAGATAATAAATGTAAAGTCTTTAGCACAGTGCCTGGCACCGTCGAAGTGCTCAATAAACGTTAGCTGTTATCATTACCACCACCACTATCACCACCGATATCTTTCTACGTCAATTTATAAAGGTACAGTGCATTTTTAACTGAAAAAGTCTTATCATTTTCAATTACTCCCCCCACACCCAGTGATGCATTTGATTTTTCATTATTGTAAATAAATCAGCAAGGCTTATACTTGTATGAACAGACCCCGTGCAGTTTCTTTTTCCCTTTTAGATCAAAGGTTTTTTTTTTTTTTTTTTTTTTTTTTTTTGCTGCTGGCCGGTAAGAGATCAAAGGTTCTTTAAGTGTTGTCCGGAACTACTCAGCATCAGCATTACCCTAGAACTCGTTAGAACTGCAAATTCTCAGGCCCCTATCCAAACCTACTGAATCAGAATCTATAACAGTAGGCGGGCCCTAGCAATCTGTTTTAACAAGACCCCTAACTGATTCTCATGCACTGGGTATACAGTATATGGAAATATGATTCTTGAGCCCGTAAGGTATGTGTATTTTTAAATTTTAATAGATTCTGTTAAACAGCCCTCCAAAAAAGGCACAAACTTCCACTTATATACTAAAGTCTCATTTTGAATAGGGTTATTATACCCGCTGCAATAATCGTCTTCCCTGTCAGTATCCCCTCTCATCCGATGAGCCCCGCCCGCCTGGCTCGATTGCATCAGCCTCCCATGAGCTCCGCCCCAGTGTACGTGCACACGCAAGCGCAGCCGGGTATCTCCAGACGAGTAAGGCACACACGGGGCGGGGCTTCGATTCACATGCTTGGAGTAGGGAAGCCTGAGGAGTTCGAAAGGGGTGTTATCTATTTCGAAAGTGGGTGGGACAGTGGCGAGCAAGGGTTAGTGAGCTTTGTCCTTTGCAGCTTTTATTGGGTCCCACTGTCTTTTAGAACCACGAGTTTGTCTGCCTCTCTTAACGGGTAGTGTGTCGCCACTTTTTAAAGCAGCGGGAAAGGGAGAACCGCGGAGCCCGTCCCGCCTGCGGCAGGGGCGCGCCAATTGGCCAGTGGAGAGGACGCTTGCGAACCAGTGACAATGACGTAATCTTGCAGCTCTGAGGTGGACAAAGGCTTTGGGGGAGGGAGGAGTCGGGTGAGAGTGACGGGGTGGGATGAGTCTGGGCCAAGCCGGGGCTCAAACGCTTGCTAGGAGATGGAGGGCCCCAGAAGGAGGGGGAAGGAGGGGGGAGGAGGGGTTTTGGACACTCGTTGAATGAGGCTGGGGCTGGGTTCCCGAGAGTGGGAGCCGCTGTCTAGGCGGAGGTTAGAGCCCCCGAAGGACAGGTAGTACGAACCACCAGGGGGTGACAGTACCTGCGCACGTCCTCAAGTGGGCCCACACAGACTGCCTCATACATTTTAAAAAACGTTTATTTTTGTACTTGTTTCCTCTTTTGCTTTGAAAGTCCAGAGAAAAATGATTGTGGAGGATTCACCAGCACCTAGTGGAGGGCCTGGTACAAAAAAGGCACATAATTAAGACAGTTGACTGAATGAAAGAAAAGACACACAAAAAAAGAAAGCCCTGAGATTCGTAAATGACAAAGTTTAGGCCTTTTTTTTTTTTTCTTAGAGAAGATATTTCAAATGTCCACCAGCAGCGCCTGAGCCCACGCAGTTTTTACGTTGTTGCAATCAGAGTGTACACATAACCATGTATCTTTAGTTACCGCATAATAATTTTTTCCTGTTGCTGTAGAATTCACAGCCATAATCCTTTGGTAATAGTTGTAGAATGTTCCATCAGACAGCTGTGCCACAATTCACTCAGCCGATCCCCTCTTTTTGGATATTAAGACTACTTTTCAGTGTTTGACCATTAGAAAAAAAGCCCTACAAAGAATAATTTTGGGCTCAGTTTTTCCTGTTTGAGAGTAAGGGCGGGTGGATATTGATTTAGGAGCAGAATTACCGGGAAAATGTCATGAACATTTTTAAGGCTCTTGTCGACCTGCTTTACTGAAAAGAGATCAGAGGTCAAATCCGAGATCAACTCTGGTAGATTCCAGGTCTTGTCTGTCTCCAGGCTGGTTTAAATTTCCCTGTCCTGCAGCAATGCTCGTTTATTATTAGTTCTGACCTTTGGGGCAAGGCAAACAGACGCCAAAAGTTCAGGGACAGCTTTAGCAACTGCAACAGCTGACATTGTGAGCGGGTGGAGCTCAGGTTTCAAGCTTGAACAACTGGGTTGGATGAACTTGCCTCCCTGAGAAGGGGAATCTAAGAGGAACAGGTTTGGGAAGGAGCACACGAGATCAGCTTTAAATATGTTTAGTTAAAGCTACTTTTCGGATATCTAAGAGGAGGTATCTGGGAGACAAACATACATATGGGTAAATAACGGTCTGCCCTTCTTTGAAGTCCCAGAGCTCCCTGTCTGTGGATCTCTCATTGCTCAGGTTGCCTTTTGCCTTGCACTACCCTGGGAACTCCTTGAGACCAGAATAAGGGCCAGATTCATTTGTGTATCCCTTCTCCCAGTGCCCAGCACAGTGCTTTACACCTAGGAGCCCCTTCCTGTATGAAGGAATTTCATCGATTTCTTAATTGGATGATTCCTGCAGTAGGGGTAATAATCTAGGGAAAAAGTTTGGGAAACTTGAGAATTCTGGGAAGGCTTCCTGTAAGAGGTGCATAATATTACTCTTAATAATGATGACCATTTGTTGAACACATACTGTGTGCCAGTCACTCTGCTACACATGTGCATCAGAGGTGCTACTTCTTGCCTGCCATCCTTATCCCCTTCTGGGAAAATCAGCTCCACTTACAGCTCCTGCCAAATGGTCAAGCAAGGGCTAACTATGTACTACTTCCCTCCCTCCCTTAGGGTACAGCAACTGATCCAAGGCCAGCCCCACAACCTGTGAGGTGTGTGGCCCAGCTTTAGAGGAGGTGGACCAATCAGATTGCTCTCTTGGGAATGTTAAATAAGAGATCCAGAGGGGAGGTGCCAGTTAGTTGTGGGGTGTTGAGTTGACATGTCCAGTAGACCAGGATGCTGGTGGGTGGGGGGGTGCATTATAGACCAGGTAAAGTGCCTGTTGAAATTCTGGGGGAGCGGTTAAAGGTGGCTGAGCAAGGAGCATGGGGCAACTGTACAGAGAGAAGTAGAGATGTAGTGTAGATGAGTTGTGTTAATGGCAAAGGTCTAGAGCAGAGGTCCATGTCTCATCCAGAAATTTCCTGCAGCTCCAGGCTTAATAAGTTCTATCTGTACTTGACTTCCTGACCTTGGGTTTCTGATTCGTGGTCTAGCTTCACTGGGTTTCTGTTCCTTGCATCCAGAAGAGCCCTAACCTGTCTCTCTCTCGCTTTTACATAGGATTAATGTAATTTGCACTTTGGCCCTCTGAGGTGAGTGTATTTTTCCTCATTTTGCAAATGAAGAAACTGAGGCTTAGTGAAATTAAATTGACTAAGGTAACACAGCCATTGATGGAACCGATCTATCTGATTCTCCTTATCTTTCTTTAAAGCATGAAAACATTATTGTTATTTTTAAAAAAATTACCACAATCTTGTTATTAGGGAAAAGATAAAGCAAAAGAAAAATAATCATTATAGACATGATCTGATCTGATCCTCAGTCAGCTTCTCTGACTCTTCCCTTTATTTACTAAGCTCCAGCCACACTGGCCTGTTTCTGGAATACATCATGGTTGTTCTCACCTTTGGTCCTTTGCACTGAGTGTTCCTTCTCTTTGTAAGGCTTTTCCCCTTGATTTTCTAGTGGCTGGCTCCTTCTTGTCACTTAGCTCTCAGCTTAATTGTCACCTCCTCAGAGAGGCTTTTGCCCAACCATGCAGTATAAAATAGCCCACCCAACTCTTTCCCCACTGCTGTCTGTCATATCACCCTGTTTTTTTCTTCATAGACCTGATCACTGTCTGAAATTGTGGTGTTCATTTATGTAATTGTATATTGCCTGGCTCCCCTTCAAAAACAAGAGCAGAGGCCTCATCTGTATCCCCAGGATCTAAAACATTGCTGCTGAATAATAGAAGTTCAATCAGTATTTGTTGAATGAATAAATGTATATACTAAAAAGGAAGTCCTTATCCAACCCTCTTCTCTCCCAGTACCAATCCCTAGAGATAGTAACTGTTAACAGTTTCGTCTATATCTTCCCATTTTCTGTGTATATAAACAAGCATATATCTCTCTACTTAATACATGTGTATTAGCCCGTTTCTGTTGCTTATAACAAAATACATGGAACTGGGTATTTTATAAAGAAAATGAAATTTACAGTTTCAGAGGCTAGGAAGTGCAAAGTCTAGGGAACACATCTGGTGAAGGATTTCTTTGGTGCTGGCTTCAGTGAGGGCAGGGTATCACACTGCAAAAATGGCGGAGCAGAGAGAGCAGAGAGCAAGAGGCCAACTTCCTCATTCATTCTCTTTTTAAAGCCCTCAGAACTACGCCCCTGACCACATTATTAATCCATTCACTACTGCATGGTCCTACAATCTAATCACCTCTTCAAGGCCCCACCTTTAAGGATTTCCCACCATCTTTTACACTGTCACAGTGTAGTGGATTGAATTATGTCCCCACAAAACTCACTGAATCTTGAATTGTATCCCCCAAGGTTTATGTATTAGAAACTTAGCCTCCACTGTGACTGTTAAGAGGGTGGGAAATCCTATTATGATAATTGAAAGGTGGAGCCTTGAAGAGGTGATTGGACTGTAGCACCATGCCATAGTGAATGTGGATTAAAAATGGTGGTCAGGGGGTGGTTCTGAGGGCTTTCTTTTCTTTTTTTTCATTATTTTTTAAAAATATTTTTCTCAGTGCACAAGAATACTGTTACAAGAATGCTTTACCAAGAATTGTGCTAATTCAAACACTTATGAAGATTTCAATTTTCTACCTCCTTGACTGTAATCATGTTACAGAGGAAAGAAAATTTAAAAAGAATTTTTATTTTATTTTGCCATTATACCATGTGGTTTATTATTGTGGCCCATTACTGAAACCTCCCTCCCCACTCTCTCTCTCCCCTCCTTCCCTACAACCTCATATCTGTTTGTTTGTCATAACAACTTCAAAGAATTGTGATTGTTATGTCATCTTACCTCCCCCCCCCAGTTTAATTGTGTATTTATTTGTTTATTTTTAGCTCCCACAGATAAGTGAGAAATGTGATATTTCTCTTTCTGTGCCTGACTAGTTTTACTAAATATAATTCTCTCTAGGTCCATCCATATTGTTGCAAATGGCAGTATTTCATTCTTTTTTATAGCAGAGTAGTATTCCATTGTGTAGATATACCACATTTTCCATAACCACTCATCTGATGATGGACATTAGGGCTGGTTCCAAATCTTAGCTACTGTAAATAGTGCTGCAATAAACACTGGAGTACAGGTATCCCTTCAAGTTGATGATTTCCATTCTTCTGGGTACATTCCCAGCAGTGGAATAGCTGGGTCATATGGTAGATCTATGTGCAATTGTTTAGGGAACCTCCATACCATTTTCCATAGAGACTGCACAATTTGTCAGTCTCATCAACAATGTATGCGAGTTCCTTTTTCTCTGCAACCTCGCCAGCATTTATCATTCACAGTCTTTTGGATATTAGACGGTTTTAAAAGAAGAGAGTCTGTCTCTCTCTCGCTTGCTCTCTCTGCTCCCACCATCTTGCAATGTGAGACCACTGGTTCACTGTTGCCACCACCAGATGGACTTTGGACTTCCCAGCCTCAGAAACTGTAAGCAATAAATGTCATTTTTCTTTATAAATCACCCAGTTTCAGGTACTTTGTTATAAGCAATGGGAATGGAGTAATACACAGTGTAAAATAATAGGGTTTCCTACCCTCTTTTACACTGTCACAGTGGGAACTAAGTTTTGGGGGGACATTCACCCCAAGGCAACATGCTTTTTAATTTTTTCAAATATAAATGTATGCTTTTTTACATCAGTGGAAGCTCTACAACTTGCTTTTTTCACATAAAAAACAGTTTATCATCAACATCTTTCCATTTCAGTACATATAGATCTACCTCATTAAAAGGAAAACAAGTTTGTAGTATTGCATTACATGGATGTACCCAAATTTATTTAATCAGGCCTCTCTTAATGGCTATTTTTTAAAAAAAATTTATTGTAAGAACTAGTGTTGAAATAAATATTTTTATTATGTATGAATTTGCACAAATGTTCTTTTCACTCATTTGTTGTCTTTTAACTTTGCTGTGGTATATACCAAGAGAAATTTTTTTTAAACTTATGTGCTCATGTTATCAATCACTTCCTTTATTGCTCCTGGGCTTTATTTTATACTTTCCAAAGCCCATTCCCACTTCAAAATTATATGTTAAAAATGATTCATCCATGTTTTCTGCTAATACTTCCATAGTTTCAGTTTTACGGTTAAATCTTTGATTTGTTTGGAATTTATTTTGGGGTAAGGTTTAGGACAGGAATCCAGTTTCTTTTCCTTTCAAATGTGAGGTCTGCTACCTCAGTGCCATCTATTGAATAATAATTTTTGACCCATTGAGTTGAAACGTCATCTTTATCATATATTGAGTTTTCATATGTGCTTGCGTTTATTTCTGCATTTTCTGTTCTATTTCATTGATCCTAATGTCTATGCCTGCACCAGCACCACTTCATTTTAATTGATGTATCTTCATAATATATTTTCATATTTGGTGTAGCAAAGCCTCTTTCATTTTCTTTTTTCAGAAAATTTCTGTCTATTCTCATATATTTATTCTTCCTGGTGAACTTTAACATCATGTTGTCAAGGTAAAAAGAATATAAAACAGCCTTTTAATATTTTGATAGAGATTATAGTAAATTTATACATTAATTTCAAGAAAATTATTGTCTTTATAATATTGTCTTATTGCACAGCAAGATATGGATTTCTAGTTATTCAAGTCTTTTATGTTACTCAGTAGAACTTTAAAGTTTTCTTTATATGTGTTCTATATGTTCCTGTTAGATTTATTCCTGTTTTTGGTTGCTATTATGAAGGGGATTTTTTTACCCTTATCTTTTTGGACTGGTTGTAGGAAAGCAATTACCAGTGCTTCACTAAATGCTATTATTGTTTCTAATAAGTTTCCCATAGATTCCCTCAGGTTTTCAAATTTTACAGCTATGTCATCAACAAATAGAGATTATTTTGCTCCTAGCTTTCCAAAGTTTATGCCTCATTTAATTCTCTTGTCTAATTGTATTATGTAGTGCCTTCAGAATAATAATAGTAGTGATAATGGGGATTTCTGACTTCAATGGAAATTCTCACATTTCATTATTCAGCATGACACTGGCTTTTGGTTAGAAATAAATAGAAGAAAAATTATGTTAAGGAAGTATCCATCCTAATAACTAAATTAGGAATACATGTTGAATTTTGTTAAATTCATTTTCAGGACATCTATTGAAATGATCATGTGGGTTTTCTTACTTGGCCTATTAATACAGTGAATTATATGTATTTCCTAATATTGAATAACTCTTGCACTCTTAGAGTGGATCCCACGTTTTCTATTCTTTCAATTTACTGCTGGATTCTATTAATATTATATTCATTTTACACCAGTATTTATAAGTGAGATTGGTCTGTGGTTTTCTTACATATGAGCTTTGTTTGGGAGTCCATGGATTTCTCAAACTGCTTTATGAAGTCCCTGACCATTCAAGGACTGAAGATGTGCTAATATTATGGGAGGATACAGTGAGTGCCAACCATCCACCTGCAACCTCTTCCATGCTTCTTTGTTGTATTTGATGGTTTCTGAGAGATTTTATATACTGCTTGAATATCTATGGAAATAAACACCATTAATCGTAAATGTGGAGATGCTAGCATAGAGTGTTTAATCCAAGTTAACCATTTAAACAAACTGCAATGGAACTTACTAGGAAACAATAAATGATGGCCATTCTATTATCGTATGTTTTTCTTTAAAAAATCAATTGTATTATTTATAAAAGTAATTATTATTTTGTATTAAGTAATTAATACAGTATAAAAGGCTCATAATAAGAAAACAGCCCCCATCTTACCATTTCATATACCCTATCCCTCCCTCCAATGTCAACAATAGCAGTTCTAGCTGTTTCCCCTAATATTATGTCTTTATTTCTATATAATGTGCTTATATTGCTGTTTGTTTATTTAAAAATTAATAGACTTTATTTTTTAAGGAAGTTTGAGGTTTACAGAAAAATCGAGTGGAAAGTACAGAGAGTTCCCACAAAACCCCTCTCTCTACTGTCGCATGCCATTTCCCCTATTATTAAAATCTTGCATTAGTGTGGTTACATATTTGTTACAATTATGAGCCAATATTGATACAGCTAAAGTCCATCATTTACATTAGGGTTCATTTTTTGTGTTGTATAGGTTTTGACAAATGTATAGTGCCATGTATCCACCATTATAGTATAATACAAAATAGTTTCACAGTCCTAAAATCCCTTGTGATCTATCTATTCATCCCTCCCTCCCTCCCCCGAAATGCTGGCAGCCATTGATCTTTTTACTGTGTCCATAGTTTTGCCTTTTCCAGAATGTCATATAGTTGAAATCATACAGTATTAGCCTTTTCACATTGACTGCTTTCACTTAGTGTATTAGTCCATTTTGTGTTGCTATAACAGAATACCTGAAACTGGGTAATTTATAAAGAACAGAGGTTTATTTGGCTTATGATTCTGGGACAGCTGCATCTGGTGCAGGCCTCAGGCTGCTTCTAATCATGGTAGAAAACAGCAGGCAGCTAGCAGGTAGAGGCAGATCACATGGGGAGAGGAAGCAAGAGCAAGAGAGGGAGGTGCTAGGGTCTTTTAAACAGCCAGCTCTCATGGGAACTAATAGAGTGAGATCTCAATCAGGCCCCCCTCCCCCAGGGAGAACATTAATCTATTCATGAGGGATCTGCCCCCATGACTCAAACAGCTCCCAACACTGCCACATTGGGGATCAGATTTCCACATGAGTTTTGGTGGGGTCCAAACTCTTTCACTTAGCAATATGTGTTTTAGGTTTGTCCATGTCTTTTTGTGATTTGAAAGCTCATTTCTTTTTATTGATGAATAACATTTTATTCTATGGATTTATAAGAATTTGTTGATCCATTCACCTGTTGAAGGATATCTTGATTGCTTTCAAGTGTTTATAATTATGAAGAGAGCTTCTGTAAACATTTTTGTGTAAGTTTTTGCATAAACAAATTTTTTAAATTTAATTTTATTTTGTCAATATACAATGTGGTTGATTATTGTGGCCCATTACCAAAACCTCCCTCCCTCCTCCCTCTCTCCCCTCCCTCCCAACAATGTCCTTTCTATTCGCTTGTCGTATCAACTTCAAGGAATTGTAATTGTTGTGTCTTCTTCCCTCCCTCTTCCAGTTTATTTGTGTATTTACTTATTTATTTTTAGCTCCCACAAATAAGTGAGAACATGTGATATTTCTCTTACTGTGCTTGACTTGTTTCACTTAATATAATTATCTCTAGGTCCATCCATGTCATTGCAAATGGCAGTATTTCATTCTTTCTTATAGCAGAATAGTATTCCATTGTGTAGATATACCAAAATTTCTTTTTCTTTTTCTTTTTTTTTTTCCTTTTTGTCTTTTTCCGTGTCCGGCAACGGATCGCAACCCTCAGTGTCGCCCCCGTACCGGACCGGGACCAGCAACGGGATCGCAACCCTCGGTGTTGCTCCCGCACCTCGCTCAGCCAGTGAGCGGGAACCGGTCTGTATGTGGGATCTGAACCCTCGGCGGGAGCGCCGCCACGCTTCCCAAGCGGCGCACTATAGCAGTGCACCACCAGGCCGGCCCCTATACCAAAATTTCTGTATCCACTCATCTGATGATGGACATTTGGGCTGCTTCCAACTCTTAGCTATTGTAAAGAGTGCTGCAGTGAACATTGGAAAACAGGTATATCTTCGACTTGATGATTTCCATTCCTCTGGGTATATTCCCAGCAGTGGGATAGCTGTGTCATATGGTAGATCTATCTGTAATCGTTTGAGGAACCTCCATACCATTTTCCATAGAGGCTGCACCATTTTGCAGTCCCACCAACAATGTGTGAGAGTTCCTTTTTCTCCACAACCTCGCCAGCATTTATCATTCACAATATGTGGGATATTAGCCATCCTAACTGGGGTGAAATGGTATCTCAGTGTGGTTTTGATTTGCATTCCCCGAATGCTGAGTGATGTTGAGCATTTATTCATATGTCTGTTGGCCATTCATATATCTTCCTTTGAGAAATGCTTATTTAGCTCTTTCACCCATTTTTTAATTGGGTTACTTGTTTTTTTTTTGTTGTAAAGTTGTTTCGGTTCCTTGTATATTCTGGATATTAATCCTTTGTCAGATATATATTTTGCAAATATTTTCTCCCACTCTGTTGGTTGTCTTTTAACTCAGTTAATTGTTTATTTTTCTTTGCAGAAGCTTTTTAGTTTGGTATAATCTCATTTCTTTATTTTTCCTTTGGTGGCCCCATGCTTTTGGGGTTGTATTCATGAAGTCTGTGTCCAGTCCTACTTTCTGAAACGATTCTCCAATGTTTTCTTTAAGAAGTTTCACTGTTTCAGGGTGTATATTTAACTCTTTAATCCATTTTGAGTTGACTTTAGTGTATGGTGAAAGGTATGGGTCTAGTTTCATTCTCCTGCATATTGATATCCAGTTATCCCAGCACCATTTGCTGAAGAGGCATTCTCTTCCCCAGTGTGTAGACTTGGTGCCTTTGTCAAAGATCAGATGGCTGTAGGTGTGTGCGCCGATTTCTGGATTCTCTATTCTATTCCATTGATCAGTGTGTCTGTTTTTATGCCAGTACCATGCTGTTTTGGTTATTATTGCTTTGTAGTATAGTTTAAAGTCAGTAGTGTTATGCCTCCAGCTATATTTTTTTTGCTCGGAATTGCTTTGGCTATGCGTGGTCTTTTGTTATTCCATATAAATGTCTGGATAGATTTTTCTATTTCTGAGAAAAATGTCATTGGAATTTTTTTTTCTTCCTTTTTGTCTTTTCTCGTGACCAGCAACGGATCGCAACCCTCAATGTCGCGCCCGTGCTGGACCGGGACCGGCAACGGGATTGCAACCCTCGGTGTTGTGCCCGGACCTCGCTCAGCCAGTGAGCGGCCGGTCTGTATGTGGGATCCGAACCCTCGGCGGGAGCACCGCCGTGCTTGCAAGCGGTGCACTGTAGCAGTGCGCCACCGGGCCGGCCCCGGAATTTTGATGGGGATTGCATTGATTTTTGTATATCACTTTGGGTATTATGGACATTTTCACTATATTCATTCTTCCAATCCAAGAGGATGGAATATATTTCCATCTTCTTGTATTCTAATTTCTCTCAGCAGTGGTTTGTAATTTTCATTATAGAGATTTTTCACATCTTTGGTTAACTCAATTCCTAAGTATTTTATTTTATTGGTGGCCATTGTAAATGGGAAAGCTTTTTTGATTTCTCTTTCTGCATGTTCACTATTGGAGAAAAGAAATGCTACTGATTATTGTGTGTTGATTTTGTATCCTGTTCTTTGCTGAAATCATTTACCAACTCCAAGAATTTTTTTTTGTAGAGGCTTTAGGCCATTCGATATATAGGATTATGTCATCTGCAAATAGGGAGAGTTTGACTTCATCGTTTCCAATCAGGATGCCCTTTATTTCCTTCTCTTCTCTGATTGCCCTGGCTTGTCCTTCCAACACTATGTTGAATAGGAGTGGTGAGAGTGGGCATCCTTGTCTAGTTCCTGTTCTTAAAGGAAAAGCTTTCAGCTTTTCCCCATTCAGGATGATATTGGCAGTGGGTTTATCATATATGGCTTTAATTCTGTTTGGATACTTTCCATCTATACCTAACTTATAAAGGGTGTTTGTCATGAATGAATGCTGAATTTCATCAAATGCTCTTTCAGCATGTATGGAGATGATGATATGGTCCTTCTGTCTGATTTTATTAATATGGTGTATCACATTTATTGATTAGCATATGTCGAACCAACCTTGCATCCCTGGGATGAATCCCACTTGATCGTGGTGTATAATTTTGCATATGTGTTGCTCTAGTCTGTTAGCTAGTATTTTATTGAGGATTTTTGCATCAATATTCATCAAGGATATCAGCCTGTAGTTTTCTTTTTTAGTTGTATCTTTACCTGGTTTTGGTATCAGGGTGATATTTGCTTCGTAAAATGAGTTTGGGAGAATTGCCTCTGTTTCAGTCTTTTGGAATAGTTTGTAGCGAATTGGTGTACACTCCTCATTGAATGTTTGGTAAAATTCTGCTGTGAATCCATCTGGTCCTGGGCTTTTCTTTGTTGGGAGCCTTCTGATAACAGCTTAAATATCTTTTCTTTTTCTTGGTCTGTTTAGATTTTCTACATCTTCTTGGCTCAGTTTTGGTAGCTTGTGTGTGTTGAGAAATTTATCTATTTCCTCCAGATTTTCAAATTTGTTGGCATATAGTTGTTTATAGTAGTCTCGAATGATTCCTTGCATTTCAGAGGTATCAGATGTAATATCGCCTTTTTCATTCTAATTTTTGTTATTTGAATCTTCTTTTTCCTTTTTTATTTAGCCATGCTAATGGTTTTTCAATTTTATTTATCTTTGCAAAACACCAACTTTTTGATTCATTGATCTTTTGTATTGTTTTTTGGGTTTCTATTTCATTAAGTTCTGCTCTGATCTTAATGATTTCTTTCCATCTGCTAACTTGAGTTTGGATTGTTCTTGTTTTTCTAGTTCTTTAAGGTGAAGTGTTAGGTTGTTCACTTGCCATCTTTCCATTCTTCTGAAGTAAGCATTTAATGTGATAAATTTCCCCCTTAGTACTGCTTTTGCAGTATCCCACAGGTTTTGGTATGATGTATCATTATTTTCATTAGTTTCAATAAATTTTTTGATATGTTGTTTGATTTCTTCTTGGACCCTTATGTCATTAAGAAGAATGCTGTTTAATTTCCATGTGTTTGTATAGTTTCCGAAATTCGTTTGTTATTGATTTCTAATTTTAATCCATTGTGGTCTGAAAAAATACATGGGATAATTCTATTTTTTTTGAATTTGTTGAGACTTGATTTGTGACCTAGCATGTGATCTGTCCTGGAGAATGATCCATGTGCTTATGAGAAGAATGAATACTCTGAGGTTGTTGTATGGAGTGATCTATAGATATCTGCCAAGTCCAGTCGGTCTAGAGTGTTGTTTAGATCTTGTGTTTCTCTGCTGATTCTTTGCCTAGATGATCTGTCCAGTATTGACAGTGAGGTGTTCAGGTCCTCTGCTATGATTTTATTAGTGTCTATTTCCTTCTTTAGGTCTAATAGAGTTTGTTTTATAAATTTGGCTGCTCCAACATTGGGTACATATGTATTTATTATTGTTATGTCTTCTTAATTGATCAACCCTTTTATCATTATGTAGTGGTCCTCATTATCTGTTTTTATGGTTTTTAGTTTAAAGTCTATTTTATCAGATATAAGAATAGCTACTCCAGCTCATTTTTAATTTCCCTTTGCATGGCAAATCTTTTTCCATCATTTTACTCTTAGTCTATGTGAGTCTTTATAGCTGAGGTGGGTCTCTTGAAGGCAGCATATAGTTGGGTCCTTCTTTTGAATCCAGTCATCCAGTCTGTGTCTTTTGATTGCAGAGTTTAAGCCTTTTACATTAAGAGTTGTTATGGAAAAGTGTTGATTTACTCCTAGCATTTTACTGATTTTTGTTTGGATGTCTTAAGTGTCTTTTGTTCCTTTCTTTCTGATTTACTGTTTGTTTTCTGTATTTGTTGGTTCCTTGGGTTGTAGATAGCCTTTTTATTTTATTTTCTCTTCATTGTTGCCATTTTTATTATACTAGTGGGTTTTGCTTTTTCTTGAGTTTTTATGGCAGTGGTTGTTGTTTTTCAGGTACCAAACCCAGTACTCCCTTGAGAATTTCTTGGAAGTGTGGTCGTGTGGTAGTGAACTCTTGCAGTTTTTGTTTGTCTGAGAAATATACTTTTTGCCCTTCATTTCAGAAGGATAGCCTTGCAGGGTGGAGCATTTTTGGCTCGCAATCTCTGTCTTTTAGTCTTTTGAATATATCATCCCATTCCTTTCTGGCTTTTAGGGTTTGTGATGAAAAGTCTGATGTTAGTCTGATTGGTGCTCCCTTATATGTGATTTGACGCTTCTCTCTTGCAGCTTTTAAGATTCTCTCTGTCTTTGAGTTTTGCTAATTTGAGTATAACATGTCTTGGAGAAGACCTTTTTGTGTTGAATACATTTGGGGATCTTTGAGCTTCCTGAATGTGAAGATCTATGTCTTTTCCTATAGCTGGGAAGTTTTCTGCAACTATTTTGTTGAATATGTTTTCAATGCAATCTCCTTTTTCTTCCCCTTCTGGAATACCCATGACTTGGATATTTGAGCGCTTAAGGTTGTCTTATATCTCTCTTAGATTTTCTTCAGTGTTTTTAATTCTTTTTTCTATATTTTGTCTTCCTGTGTTATTTCAAACAGCCCATCTGGAAGGTCAGATGTTCTCTCTTCTGCTTCTGCCAGCCTGCTGGTTAAACTCTCTGTTGTGTTTTTTATTTCATTGAATGAATTCTTCAGCTTGCCCAGCTCTGCTACATTCTTTTTGAGGGCATTGATTTCCTTGTACATTTCTTCTTTCAGGTCCTGTATACTTTCCCTCATTTCATCATGTTGTCCAGCTTAGTTTTCTTGTATCTCATTTAGTTTCCTTAGAATTACCACTCAAAATTCCTTGTCAGACATTTCAAGGGCTTCTTTTTCTATAGGATCTAGAGCTTGAGAATTATTACCCTTTGGTGGTGTACTTTCTTGATTTTTCATATTTCTGGTATTGTTCCTTTGATGTTTAGTCATTGTGGTAGGGGATTTCACAGTCCAATGGTTTGACACTATTGTCTGGCTATGATGCTGCTGGGGCTGCCAATTTGGTATGGCTGCCCCAGTGTCTGCTCAGTTGGCCACTAGTGCCTCGGGTGCGTGGTCACCTTGGGTCTTGGGCCTCTCCGGTGATGCCCTTCTCTGGTCAGCATGCACTCAGCCGGGCTGGGGATGGAGTTGGGTGGCAGCAGTGAGGCCCACCTGCTGGGTCATGTGCCAGTACTGCAGGTCTTGTGGTCTCTGCGAATCTTCTGCTTCTCTGGCTGGATGCCTCCCTGGTCCACGTGCACTTGGCTGGGCCGGAGATAGAGTTGGGTGGCATTGCTGAGGCCTACCTGCTTGGTTATACACCAGCACTGCAGGGCGCCTGGTCTCTGTGGATCTTCTACTTCTCTGGCTGGACGTCTATCTGCTCCACATGCATTTGGCCAGGCCAGGGATGGAGTCGGGCAGTGTTGGTGAGGCCTACCTGCTGGGTTGCACGCCAGCACCACAGGGCACATGGTCTCTGCAGAGCCTCCACTTCTCTGGGTGGATGCCTTTCTGCTCCGTGTGCACTCGGCCAGGCTGGGGATGGAGTCGGACTGCGGTGGCAAGGCCCACCCGCTGGGTTGCATGCCAACATCACAGGGAGCATGGTCTCCTAAACATAAGTTTTAATTTATTTGGGTAAATACCAAGGTGCGTAATTGCTAGATCATATGTTAAGAGAATGGTTAGTTTATGAAAAACCGCCAAACTGTTTTCCAAAGTGAATGTACCATTTTGCATTCCTACCAGCAATGAATGAGAGTTCCTGTTGCTCCACATTCTTGCAAGCATTTGGTGTTGCCACTACTTTAGATTTTGGCCATTGTACTATTGTGTAGTGGTATCTCATTGTTGTTTTAATTTGCAGTTCCCTAGTGGCCTATGATGTTCAGCATCTTTTCATATACTTTATTTACCATCTGTATGTCTTTCTTGGTGAGTCGTCTGTTCAGAACTTTTGTCCAATTTTTAATTGGGTCCTTTGTTTTCTTATAATTGAGTTTTAAGGGTTCATTTTATATTTTGGATACAACTTCTTTATCAGATGTGTTTTACAAATATTTTTCTTCCAGTTTGTTGCTTTTCTTTTCATTCTCTTTGCAGGGTCTTCCTGGATCTATGGATTATTATCTGTCATTAATTTTGGAAAATTCTCAATCATCATTACTTCAAATATTTATTTTGCTCCTTTCTATCTTTATTCTTTTGGTGCTGCTGTTATGCATTTGTTACCCTTTTGTAATTGCCCCACAGTTCATGGATATTCTGTTTCATCTTTCTCATTTCTTTTTCTCTTTGTATTTTAGTTTTGGAAGTTTTTATTGGCATATCTTCAAGATCACTGATTCTTTCCTTGGCTGTGTCCATTCTATTGACGTGGTCATCAAAGGCATTCTTCATTTCTCTTATGGTGTTTTTGATTTCTAGAATTTCCTTTTGATTCCATGACCCATCTATTCTTGCATGTTGTCTACTTTCTCCATTAGAGCTCTAAGCATATTAAGAATAGTTATTTTAAATTCCTCATCTGATAATTCCAAAATCTCTGCCATATCTGAGTCTGGTTCTGATGCTTGCTCTGTCTTCTCAAACTGTGTTTTGTCTCTTAGCATGCCTTGTAATTTTTTGTTTAAGGCTGGACATAAGGTATTGGGAAAAGTAACATGGTACTGGCTTCAGTGGTGGGCTTCTGCTCCAGTAAGGTGTGATTCTTGGTATTTGTCTATCTCTTTAATTTTTGGAGTGGCAGTTTTCCCTGTGATCTTATCTCACTTCTTTGAAGCTCTGAAAAAAGTTGTTTATATTCAGTTTCTTCAGCTTTTTTTCTTATTGTGAGGACAGGAGTAACATCTTCCAAGCTCCTTCCATGTTAGACTGAATGTAACTATTTATTTTTTACTTGTTCACATCCTTTATTGTAAAAACAGCTTTGTTGAACTATAATTGGCATACATTAAACTGCATACATTTAAGTGTATAATTTCATGAGTTTTTTTTTTTTTTGTCTTTTTTACTGACCGGCAACGGGATCGCAACCCTCAGTGTTGCGCCTGCACCACGCTCAGCCAGTGAGCAGGAACCGGTCTCCACATGGGATCCAAACCCTCGGTGGGAGCACCGCCGCACTCCCAAGCGGCGCACTCTCCAGTGCGCCACTGGGCTCGCCCTAATTTCATGAGTTTTAACATATGTATGAACCATGAAACCATAACCACACTTAAGATAAGGAGTGTAATTAATTATCATCCCCCAAAGTTTTTATTCCCCTTTATAACTCTTCTCTTCTCTTCTATTCTACTACACTGTCCCAAGGTTTACTAATTTGTTTTTTTGTTATCATAGACTAGTTTGCACTTTCTAGCATTTTTTTTTACTCTGGCTTTTTTCACTCAGCATAAATATTTTGAGATTAACCGAGGTCAGTAGTGTTGTATCAATGATTCACTTCCACATTTTGCTGAACAGTATTCCATTGCATGGCTATATTACAATTTGTTTACCCACTTGCTTGTTGATTGATATTTGGATTGTTTCCAGTTTTTGCTTATTACAAATACAGGTGGTATGAACAAGTCTTTCTCTAGGCATTCGCCCTCATTTCTTGCAAATAAATACCAAGGAGTAGAATGGCTGGTTCATATGGTTAGTATATGTTTTACTTTTTAAGAAACTACAATTCTTTTCAAGTGCACATGGAACATTCTTCAAGATAGATCACATGTTCGTGACAAAACAAATCCTAACAAATTTAAAAAGATTGATATCATACCAAGCATCTTTTCTGACAACAATAGAAGAAAATGAGAAATCAATAGCAGTAGGAAAGCTGGAGAGTTCATAAATATGTGGAAATTAAAAAAACACTTTTGAGCAACCAGTGGATAAAAGAAGAAATCAAAAGGGAAATCATAAAATATCTTGAGACCAATGAAAATACAACATACCAAAACTTATGGGATCCAGCATAAATAATTCTAAGAGGGACATTTATAGTGATAAATGCCTGTATCAAAAAAGAAGAGAGATCTCAAATAAGCAAGCTACTTTACACCACAAGGAAATAGAAAAAGTAGAACAAACTAAGCCCAAACTTAGCAAAAGGAAGGAAGTAATAAAAATTGGAGTAGATATAAATGGTATGGATAACAGAAAAACAATCAAAAAATCATCCAAATTAAGAGTTTTTTGGAAAGATAAAAAAAAAAAAGTGGACAAACCATTAGCTAAAATAAGTAAAAAAAAAAAAAAAAAAAAAAAAGAAAGAAAAAAAAAAAACAAAATGAAAAAAAAAAAAAAATTTCTCTCAGGAGAGAATCTTTTTTTTTTCATTTTGTTAGTTTAGCTAGGTTGATAGATAATGATAAAAATGTATGTAACACATATGTAGTATGTGTAATAAAGGAGATATTGCTACTGATGCCACAGAAATAAAAAGAATCATAAGAGATAACTGTGAAGAATTATATGCCAACAAACTGGATAATGAAAAAAATGGATAAATTCCTAGAAACATATAACCTACCAGGACCAAATCGTGAATAAATAGGAAGTCTGAACAGGCTATAACAAGTAAGATTGAATCAGTAATAGTCTTCAACCAAGACAATACAAAGGGCTGGCCGGCTAGCTCAGTTGGCTAGATCACAGTGTTATAACAACAAGGTCAAAGGTTCAGATCACCATATCGGCCAGCCAAAACCAAAATGAAACAAAACAAATAAACAAACAAAAAACAAAACTACAAAGAAAATACCAGGACCTGATAGCTTCTCTGGTGAATTCTACCAAACATTTAAAGAATTAATGCCAATCATTTTCAAAGACTTCCAAAAAATTGAAGAGGAGGGAACACTTCCAAACTCATTTTATGACACCACAATTACCCTGATAATAAAGCCAAACACTCACAGGAAAAGAAAACTACAGGCCAATATTCCTGATAATATAGATGCAAAAATCCTCAAGAAAATACTAGCAAACCAAATTCAACAACACGTTAAAAGAATCATACACAATGATCAAGTGGGATTTATACCTGGGATTCAAAGATTTTTTTTTCCAGAATCCAACTATACATTTATTTATTTAATTTATTATTTTTATTTTAACATCCACTTGTACATTTTTGGGGGTACAGCATGTTGTTTCAATACTTGCATATACTGCACAATGATTCACTTAGGGTAGATAGCACAGTTTTGTACCCATTAGTCCACGACTTCTCCCCCTCTCCTATGCTCCTCCCCTCCCACCCTCTGGTAGCCATTATTCTACTCTCTACTTCTATGAGAAGCACTTTTTTTTAGACTCCATATATGAGCGAGATTATGTGGTATTTATCTTTCTGTGCCTGGCTTACTTCACTTAACATGATGGTTTACAGTTCCATGCACGTTGCTGCAAATGATAAGGTATAATTTCTTTTCATGGCTGAATAGTATTCTATTATGTGTATACACCACAGTTTTTTTATTCATTCACCCACTGATGGGCATTTAGGTTGAATCCATCTCTTGGTGATTGTGAATAGTGTGATGAACGTGGGAGTGCAGGTGTCTTTTTGATATATTGATTTCATTTCCTTTGGGTTTATACCCAGTAGTGACATAGCTGAGTCACAAGGTAGATCTATTTTTAGTTCTCTGAGGAATCCCCATACTGTTTTCCACATGGCTGTACCAATTTACATTCCCACCAATAATGTAGGAGGGTTCCCTTTTCTCCACATCCTTGCCAGAATTTGTTATTTTTTGTCTTGTTGATAATAGCTATTCTAACTGGGGTGAGATGATATCTAATTTTGGTTTCAGTTTGCATTTCCCTGATGGTTAGTGATGTTGAGCATTTTTTCATGTGTCTTCTTTTGAGAATTTTCTGTTGAGGTTCTTTGCCCATTTTTAAATTGGTTATTTGTTTCTGTTGTTGCTGTTGAATTGTTTGAGTTTCTTATATATTCTGTATATTAGCCTCTCATCTGATGTGTAGTTTGCAAACACTTTCTCCCATTCTGTAGGTTGTTTCTTCACTTTTTTGGTGGTGTTCTTTGCTGTGCAGAAGCTTTTTAGTTTGACACAGTCCTGTTTGTGTATTTTTGCTTTAGTTGTCTGTTCCTTTGTAGTCTCACTCAGAAAAGCACTGCCCACTCCCATTTCATGTAGCATTTCCCCTGTTTTCTTCTAGTAGTTTCATAGTTTCAGGTCTTGAATTTAGGTCTTTAATTCATTTTAAGTTGATTTTTGTGTATAGTGGGAGATAGGGGTCTCATTCCAATCTTCTGCGTGTAGATATCCAGTTTTCCCAGCACCACTTATTGAAGAGTCTGTCCTTTCCCCACTGTATATTCTTGGAACCTTTGTCATAAATCAGTTGCCTGTATGCATGTGGGTTTATTTCTGGGCTGTCTATTCTGTTCCATTGGTTTGTCTGTTTTTATGCCAGTACCATACTGTTTTGGTTACTATAGTTTTATAGCATATTTTGAAGCCAGGAAGTGTGATACCTCCAACTTTGTTCCTTTTGTTCAAGATTGCTTTAGCTATATGAGGTCTTTTGCAGTTCCATGCAAATTTTAAAATGTTTTTTTCTACTTCTGTGAAGAATGTCATTGGTATTTTAATAGGGATTGCATTGACTGTGTAGATTGCTTTGAATAATATGGACATTTTATTATTTTTGTTCTTCCAACCCATAAACATGGGATATGTTTCCTTTTATTTCTGTTCTCTTTATTTTTTTCACCAATGTTTTACAGTTTTCATTGTAGGGGTTTTTTACTTCCTTGGTTAAATTTACTGCTAGGGGGCTGGCTGGTTAGCTCAGTTGGTTAAAGCACAGCCTTGTAAAACCAAGGTCATGGGTTTGGATCCCCATGCCGGCCAGCCACCAAAAAAAAAAAAAAAAAAAAAAAAAAATTAACTGCTAGGTATTTCACTTTTTTAGTAGCCATTGTGAATGGGATGGCTTAATATATGCAAATCAACTAATATAATACACCACATTAACAGAATGAAAAGAAAAAGTTATATGATCATTCCAATAGATGCAGAAAAAGCATTTGACATAGTTCAATAGACTTTCATGATAAAAACTTTTTAGAAGGAATGTAATTCATCTTAATAAAGGTCATGTATGACAATCCCACAGGTAACATCATACTCAACATTGAGAACCTGAAAATTTTCCTCTAAGACCAGGTACACGACAAGGATGCTCACTCTCACCACTTCTATTCAACATAGTACTGGAAGTCCTAGCCATAGCAAATAGAAAAAGAAAAAAAAGGCATCCAAATCAGAAGGGAAGAAGTTAAGTTGTCTCTGTAGAGGACATGACTCTAAAGACTCCACGCACACAAAAAATTGTTAGAACTAATAAGCAAATTCGGGAAAGTGCCAGGATAGAAAATAAACACAAAAATCAGTTGCATTTTTATACACTAACTACATATTATCCAAAAAGTAAATTAAGAAAACAAACATATTTATAACAGCATCAGAAAGAATAAACTACATAGGAATGAACAACTTAGGAGGTGAAGGATTTGTACACCGAAAACTACAAAACATTGATGAAAGAAAGACACAAACAAATGGAAAGAAATTTCCCAGATTTGTCTGAGGGGCTCTGTGCATTGGGCATATCTTTAACACTCCAACAGACACTTTACGACACTGCATTCCTTCACTTTCTGCATGCACAGAATCTCAAGGTAAGCCAGAGGTGATAGATTACAGACTTCTCACATTCTTCCTGGACATTCACACAGCTATACTCATGCACATGACCTTCTAGATTCCCAGGAATGTGTTGGAGCTTTTCAAAGCCTCTTACGAACATCTCATTTTCTAAGTTTTCATTTTAAGTATTTTGGTAAGCTTGTTTGTCCCACCATGAGCCACACCTCAGGCAGCTGTAATGTTTAATAATCACTGCTAATTGTTTTCTACAAACACCCTGTGGAATAGGCTGTACATACTGAAAGAGGTCTGAGTCAGGTCAAATGAAGACAAATCCCATGATTGGGATTTCCAGAGAATGTCCACACAGGTCAAATAGTGACAATGCACTTGGGATGGGGCTTTTGGGGAGCTGCACAACCAATCTGTACCACCTGTTGGCTACTAAGCTGCTGGCTTCCATGGCTACAATGATTGTGAGGCTGTTGATTTTCAAGGCTACCATGGAGCTGGAGAGATGGTGATGGGAATAGAGCCAGTTAAAGTCTCACAGAGCTCAATATTCTTGCTCAGTTTCTGTCATTTTCTTCAATAAAGGCTTCTCACGTTGTTGGCATGCCCTTTTGAACTTTGAAAGTTGTGAAAAAGTTGATTTTGGCAATTTTTGCAAGTGTTTTTGTTGCTTTTATGGTTAGCAGATTTTTGGAGGTTCTTACCGTGTCGTTCCATTGTTCATTTAATCTTCCCACTCTCTCTTCATTAATACTTACATGCTAGACTTTCTCTTATTTTTACTTTCAATTTAGCTCTACCATTATGTTGATAGTCAACTTTTTATAGTCAGCAAATATTTGGGTCATTTTCTCCCATTCTGTCAATCTCTGTTATTTGTGTATTTAGACCATTTAATTTATTTTTTAATTTTAATTTTAATTTATCAATGTACCATGTAGTTGATTTTTGTGTTCCTTTTCCAATTCCTCCTTTTCCTCCCTCCCTCCCCCCCACCATCAACATCATATCTGTTCATTTGTCTTAATAAGTTTAAGGAATTGTTGTGATTGTTATGTTTTCTTCCCCACACCATTTATTTGTTTGTATATTTATTTATTTATTTTTATTAGCTCCCACAAATAAGTGAGAACATGTGGTATTTCTCTTTCCGTGCCTGGCTTATTTCACTTAACATAATTTTCTCCAAGTCCATCCATGTTGCTGCAAATGGTAGTAATTCTTTTTATTTTTTAATAGCAGAGTAGTATTCCATTGTGTAGATATACCACAGTTTCCTTATCCACTCATCCGATGATGGGCATTTAGGCTGGTTCCAACTCTTAGCTATTGTAAATAGTGCTGCAATAAACATGGGCGTACTACAGGTATCCCTTTGATGTGATGATTTCCATTCATGTGTGTATATACACAGCAGTGGAATAGCTAGGTCATATGGTAGATCTATCTGTAATTGTTTGATGAACCTACATACCATTTTCCATAAAGACTGCAGCATTTTGCAGTCCCATGAACAGCATAGGAGGGATCCTTTCTCTCTGCATCCTCATCAGCATTTAATATCTCAGTCTTTGGGATATTAGCTATCCTAACTAGAGTGAGATGATATCTCAAAGTGGTTTTGATGTGCATTTCCCAAATGCTGAGTGATGTTGAGCATTTTTTCAAGTGTCTGTTGGACATACATATATCTTCCTTTGAGAAATGCCTATTCAACAACTTTGCCTATTTTTTAATTGGGTTACTTGTTTTTTTTGCTGTTAAGTTGTTTGAGTTCTTTATATATTCTGGATATTAATGCTTTATCAGATGTATGTTTTGCAAATATTTTCTCCCACTCTGTTGGTTGTCTTTTCACTCTGTTAATTGTTTCTTTTGCTGTGCAGAAGCTTTTTAGTTTGGTATAATCCCATTTGTTTATTTTTCCTTTATTGCCTGTGCTTTTGGGGTTGTATTCATAAAGTCTATGCCTAATCTTACTTCCTGAATTGTTTCCCCTATGTTTTGTTTCAGGAATTGTATTGTTTCAGGATGTATATTTAATTCTTTAATCCATTTTGAGTTCATTTTGGTGAGAAGTATGGGTCTATTTTCATTCCTCTACATATGAATGTCTAATTTTCCCAGCACCATTTACTGAAGAGGCAGTCTCTTCCCCTGTGTGTAGTCTCAGTGCCTTTGTCAAAGATCAGATGGCTGTAAGTGCATGGGGTGACTTCTGGATTCTCTATTCTGTTCCATTGGTCTGTGTGTCTGTTTTTATGCCAGTATCATGCTGTTTTGGTAACCATAGCTTTGCAATATAGTTAAAAGTTAGGTGGTGTTATGCCTCCCACTTTACTTATTTATTTTTTTTGCTCAGTATTGCTTTGGCTATTCGTGGTCTCTTATTAATCCATATGAATGTTAGGATTGTTTTTTCTAGTTCTGAGAAAAATGCCATTGGAATTTTGATGAGTATTGTATTGAATCTGTAGATCATTTTGGGTACTATGGACATTTTCACAGTGTTAATTCTTCCAATCCAATAGCATGGGATATCTTTCCATCTTCTTGTGTCCTCTTTAATTTCTCTCTACAGTGGTTTGTAGTTCTCATCATAGAGCTTTTTCACATACTTGTTTAAATTTATTCCTAGGTATTTTATTTTTTTGGTGACTATTGTAAAAGGGCTAACTTTCTTGATTTCTTTTTCTGCTAGTTCACTGATGGAGTATAGAAATGCTACTAATTTTTGTATGTTGTTTTTGTATCCTACAACTTTGCTGAACTCGTTTATCAACTCTAAGAGTTTTTTTGTAGAGTCTTTAGGCTTTTCTCTGTATAGGATCATATCATCACAAACAGGGCAATTTGACTTCATCGTTTCCGATCTGGATGCCCTTTATTTCCTTCTCTTCTCTGATTGCTCTGGCTAGTACTTCCAACATTATGTTGAATAGGAGTGGTGAGAATGGGCATCCTTGTCTTGTTCCTGTTCTTAAGGGAAAAGCTTTCAATTTTTCCTTGTTCAGGATGATATTGCCAGTGGGTTTGTCATATACAGCTTTAATTTGTTGAGAAACTTTCCTTCTATACCCAATTTATAGAGTCTTTATCATGAATGAATGTTGAATTTTGTTAAATGCTTTTCAGCATCTATAGAGATGATCATATGGTTTTTGTCTTTGATTTCATTGATGTGGTGTATATGTTGAACCAACCTTGCATCCCTGGGATGAAACCCACTTGATGATGGTGTATAATTTTGTGAATGTGTATTCTATTACTAGTATTTTATTGAGGATTTTTGCATCTATATTCATCAAGGATACTGGCCTGTAGTTTTCTTTTTTTGTTGTATTTTGTCTGGGTTTGGTATCAGGGTGATGTTTACCTCATAGAATAAGTTTGGGAGACACCCTGCCCTCCCCCATTATCAACATCCTCTTCCAGAGTGGAATATTTGTTACCATTGATGAACCAACATTGGCACATTATTATCAACCAAAATCCATAATTTACATTACAGTTCACTCTTGGTGTTCTATATTCTATGTGTTTTGACAAATGCATAATGACATGTATCCATCATGATAGAATCATACAAAATACTTTCACCATCCTAAAAATTCTTTGTATTATGGCTATTTATCCCTCCCTCCTTAAAAAAGTCCTGGAAACATCTGATTTTTTCTTTTACTATATTCATAGTTTTGCCTTTTCTAGAATGTCATATATTTGGAATCATATAGTATATAGCCTTTTCACATTGGCTTCTTTCACTTTGTAGTATGCATTAGAAATAGAAATAGAGAGGCAAGAGAGCATGGCTGGGGTCCTAGGCAGGAGCTGAGGGCAGCCCCCTCCACCCAGAAGCAGGAAAAAGAGCATGTTGAAGCAGGACTCATGGAACTGAAATATTCACTCAATGAAATAAAAAACATAACTGAGAGCTTAAGCAGTAGGTGAGAATAAACAGAAGAAAGAATTTCTGATCTTGAAGATAGTCTTTTAGAAATAACACTTTTGTCTGGGTAGGCAGACAAAAAAAGGAATAAGAGAATTTTATTTTATTATTATTATTATTTTTTTGTCTTTTTCATGACCGGTAAGGGGATCACAACCCTTGGTGTGGTGTTGCCCGCATCGCGCTCAGCCAGTGAGTGCACCGGCCATTCCTATATAGCATCCAAACCCACGGCAGGAGCGTCGCTGTGCTCCCAGCGCCACACTCTCCAGAGTGTGCCACGGGGCCGGCCCAGAATAAAATAATTTTTAAAAATGAAGAAAAAATCTCAGAGAGCTAGCACACAACCTGAAGAACACAAACATTTGAATCAGGGGTGTTCCAGAAGGGGGGGAGAAAGGAAAAGGCATGGAAAACCTATTCAATGAAATAATAATGGAAAACTCTCCAGGTATAGGGAGAGACATGGACCTTGAGATCCAGGATGCTCAAAGATCCCCAGGCAGATTCAATCCAAAAAGATCCTCTCCAAGGCACATTACAGTCAAACTGGCAAAGCTCAAAGACAAAGAGAGATTCTTAAAAGAAGCAAGAGAAAAGCATCAAGTCACCCATAAGGGAGCCCCCATCAGACTTACAGCAGACTTCTCAGCAGAAACTCAACAGAAAATTGGCCAGAAGACAATGGGATGATATATTCAAAATACTAAAATAAAAAATCTGCCAGCCAAGAATACTGTATTCAACAAGGCTATCCTTCAGAAATGAGGGAGAAATAATGTATTTTCCAGACAAATGAAAACTGCGGGAATTCACCTCCACATAACCAATCCTACAAGAAATTCTCAAGGATCCTGCCTCTGGAATCCAAAGAATGGTAATCACTACCACGAGTACACAAGAAAGAGCAAAACCCACTGGCTGAACAAAAATGCAAATGAGAAAGAGAAAGAAACTAAATCTTACCACTACAAAAACCCATAATGACAATGTAATAATGCCCCTGCTTTATTTCTGATTTGAGTAATTTCAGTTTTCTCTCTTTTTTCTTGGTCAGTCTAGATAAGGTTTACAAATTTTATTGATCTTTTAAAAGAATCAACTTTTGATTTTGTTGATTTTCTCTATTGTTTTTTAATTCCCTATTTCATATATTTCTGTTGTAATCTTTGTTATTTTCTACTTACATTTGTTTTTGCTTTAGTTTGCTCTTATTTTTCTATTTTCTTAAGGTAGAAGTTTACATTACTTATTTGAGATTTTTCTTATTTTTAATATAGATGTTTACAAGTGTAAATTTTTCTCGAAGCCCTGCATCCTATAAATTTTGATATGTTGTGCTCTGATTTTTATCTCAACGTACTCTCTAGTTTCCCTGTGATTTTTCTTTTTGCCTATTGTTTATTTAGGTGAGTGTTGATTAATTTCCACACATTTGTGACTTTTCTAAATTTCCTTCTGTTATTGTGGTTAGAGAACATATTTTCTATGATCTTAGTATTTTCAAATGTATTAAGACTTGTTTCATGGTCCCCCTCCCCAAGAATTAGAAATAGAAAAAAAAATCCTAACATTCATATGGAAAAAAACAGTCCTGACATTTATAAAGACCCCGAATAGCCAAAACAATCCTGGGCAAAAATAAAAATAAAAATAAAGCCAGAGGCATTACACTACCAAATGATACTGCAAATTATATGGCAAAGCTGCTGGCTTTGAAAATGGATGAAGAGGACACGGAACATTAACGAATAATTATTTTCAGAGGGGTTTAGATGCCTTAGCTGATATCATGGACTCAAAGCTATAAAGATTTATTTTAGTGTCAGGTTGTTACTATTTCATTATTGGAAGATATCTCTAGACTAGAATCTTTGTCATATTAAAACCCATGTTTTAACTTTATTTAAAAAAGGTAATACTTGCATATGATAACAAAAATATCAAGCAGTACAAAAAGGTATTCATTAAAAAGTAAGTCTCATTCACTCTCCAGTTCCCTAGTTACTGAGTATCTTTCCTTAGAGGCAACCACTGTTGCCAATTTCTTGCACATTATTTAAGAGATATTATAGACATATTCAAGCTTATATATCTTCCACTCTCACGAAAGTGGTGGCATTCTATACACACTGTTTTGCATTTTGCTTTTTCCATTTATCAATATATCTCAGAGATCTTCCATTTAAATGCACATAGAACTCTTACTTCTTTTCCTGATGGTTTTATAGTATTCCATTGTATGCATACACCACAATTTATTTAACCAGTCCCCTATTGGTGGACATTTAGGTTTTTTCCAACATTTTCTACTGCAAACATTGTTGCAGTGAATTTCTTTTCCTTTTATAAATGTTTAAGTATATTTGTGAGATAAATTCCTCATAGAACTATTGAGTCAAACAATATGTAGTTTTAAAATTTGTTTCTGTCTTTTTTTAATGCCTCACAAATATTTGTGAATGCATCCTTGATTTATGATTTATGACTTATGATTTATTCTAGGCATTTTTCTTTTCTTCTGTTTACCACCTGAGGAACCCTGATTCTATTTGGCAGAGAAAAGTACAAGATCTGGGGGCTAGGGGTAGTTTAGATTTTTCTGCATGACAACTGTTGGTAGGGAGAGGCAGTTTGAATAATTTTAGTGATGAAGTGAAAGCTTTTTAAGAGTGAGAGTTCATGTTAATGTTTCCAGTTTAACTTCAAATCCTTTTGAAACCAGACAGCAGGTTTTAGATTCTTGGTCAAACTGTGTAAGGAGAACCTTTCTTAGGGCCAATCAATGTCTACAACACGATGATCACAAGCTCAGCAAAAGAAAAGGAAGGGGGATAGACTGATGGAACATTCAAAGAATAGGACTTTATTGTGGAGAGAAAATGTGTACCAACATGTGTGCAGGCAGCCTCGAAAATGAGAACTGCTCCGTGGATTCCTAAGGGGAGGGTTTATATGTTGTTCTGGGACAGGGGTGTTTCTCTATCCTAACTAAGGGGAGGATTATTCAGCCATGGGAGAGGATCTAAGGTAATTAAGCCCTAGTAGGTCGATGGGAGGTTGCATCAGCTTCCTGTCATGCGTCCCTGAGTTTTTGAAGTTTCCAGTCATGTGCAGTAGAGTCACTTCCCTTTAACTTTATCCTTTCTGGTCTAACTTCATAGGTGGAAGGTCGTATGGCCGTCGTCTGCACTTTTGTCCCTCCTAGAGTGCAGGTGGGACAGTTTTTTGTAATCTGCAAAGTTCTAGGTGTAGCATGCTGTATTAGTCAGGGTTCTCCAGACAGACAGAATCAATAGGATATGTTGTAATTATATGAGAGGGATTTATTAGGGTAATTAGCTTACGTGGCTATGAAGAAAAGTCCCATGATAGGCTGTCTATAAACTGGATGCCGATAGCGTGGCTCAGTCCAAGTCCAAGGCCTCAGAACCAGGGAAGCTAATGATGTCCTTGGTGTAAGTTCTGGAACCCAAAAGCTGAAGAATCTCAAGCTCTGATGTCCATGGACAGGAGAGAAGAGTGTATCCCAGCTCCAGTGGATCGAGAGAGAGAGAGCTTTACCTCTTTCCTTGGTCTTTTGTTCTCTCTGGACCCCCAGTGGATTGAATGGTTCCCACCCACACTGAGGGTGGGTCTTTCACACCCAGGCCACTCAGACTCTCATACTAATCTCTGCTGGAAACACCCTCATGGACACACCTGAAAAGATTGCTTTACCAGGTTTCTCAGCATTCCTCCATCTAACCAAGTTGACATCTAGAATTAACCTTCACACATGCTTCTTGGTAGGGTGGTTAAGCTGTCGTCAGAGCATTGTGGGTTCATTAACTGCCAGGCAAAGATGTTGGCAGTGCTGATCTTGTCTGAATATTTATGAGCAGCCTCCCTGGGGTGTGTCCCTATTCTGTTCTGCCTCAATTCCTCCCTGAGAGATTTTGCTCCCATAAATCTTTTTGGATATAGATCCTGTTCTTCTGTAGCTACTTCCTGTTTGGTCAGGGCAATTGTCCTTGCCTGTCCCTGGGAGCAAAACTCTCTAGCTAGACTGTTGAGTGACCCCAGGGAAGGCTCAGGTATGGAGAGCCACAAGAGTCCTTATCCTTGAAGCAACATGATGCTGTTTTGGGTGGCAGTTATTCTAGAGGAGAAAAATGAGAGGAAGAGTTTAATCACAACAGGGGCAATAAATAGGAGAGCAAAGGTGGTGGTTAAGTGTCCCAAAAAGGGGATTAGCCAAGAAAATGATTTCTATTTTATCCCAAAGGACTTCTGTCCTCCAAAGCTAGTTCTCTAAGCTTGGTTGCCCTGTCCTGTAATTTTCTATTGTTATCTTCTATGACTCCCAACTGATTTACATAGAAGCAACACTCTTGTACCAAGGCACAGGTTCCTCCTTGAGCTGAGGTTAATATGTCTAAGGCCTGCTGATTCTGGAGCACTGCTGCAGCCAGGAAGTTGAGAATTTAAGGTATTGAGGGCCTGAGCCATTTCCTCAATAGCCCTACTTAGTTCTAGGGTTAAATTGGTAAAGACTCACTCTGTTGAGATGATTCCTGATACACCTGTACCTACCCTGGTCCCTACACCAAGGATTATTCCAAGGGCAGCCAATAAGGGAAAGAAAATTATCCCCCTTTTATTTAGTCAGATAGGCTTTACTTTCAGAAGAGGGATTGATTGATTTTTATCCAGGAGAGAAACATCGGGAGACAGATAGGCCAGGGAGCAGATTCCTTTTGCTAGTGTAGTCCCAAAGAATTCAGGGCTGGTGACTAATCATGTGGCAGCAACAATGGTGATAAATGTTATGAAAGAACCCATTCTAGCCTATCTTAGGTCATCCCCAGCAATATTGAGAGGTTTAAGTGGAGCAATTTCCTTGACATGTGAAGTTATTGGGCTGAGTTAGGGTGGGGTCTCTGACCCTGTCAAACATAAAAGTTGACCTGGTGGCCTGGTAAAGTACCTGAGTGGTTTTGTGACCTCAAAGATGGTGAGGCAGCCTGATTCAAGTAGTTGTCCGAGTGTTTTTCCTCCCTATGGTTGGACTTAAGACAGAATGGAAAAATGGTGTTTTGGGGGATGGAAATGTCCCTGAAGAGTGCCCCTCTGATAGGGATAAAATTGGCTCAGGGACCCTGTAGTCTCTTGAGGTCCCCTTTTGCCTTACTGAAGAAATTTTTTTTGCAAAGTTTTGGGGTTGGGAGGACCAACTGGGTTTCCAGAGGTTAGAGGTCCAGGTCAAGACATAGGAGGGTTGGGTGGCCCAAAAACCAGCAGGGTCTGGGAGGGCCACGGCTGACCTCTGTCCCACACAAATCCAACAGGAGGCATTGTGGGAGGTGTTTCTAAGAAATCCATGAACATGATATGCCAAAGGGAACAATGGATTGGTATTACTTCCAGCCACAGGGAAGGGCAGGTAGACAAGGGCAAAGAGAAAAGGAAGTGTGCTGGCCTTATCCATTGTATTTGATTTGGGGAGCTGTTTTATTTCAGAAGGGGGCTTATTTCTTCCTAGGTGCAATCTTAGAAGTCCCCTTGGAGTAACAGAAGAATAAAAAGCCTCTATTTTATAAGGGTACATCAAACCCAATGGGGGCAAAAGAAGGCCTTCCCAGGTGGGGGAGTTTCTTTACATAAGCACAGAAGAAGTAAGAGGACCGAGAAAGCAATCAAAAGAACAAACAGTAATATAAGCCAAATCATCCGGGACTTATCTGGATGTGGTCTTTCCGAAGAGGTATCTGAGATCTTCCAATGGCTCACAAGTGTGGTTGACTGGGGTTTAGTTGTTTTTGTCTCCTTCATCTGGGCTAGGTTGGGATAAGGCTTAATCCTGGATAAATTAACCCAAGGAGTTATTCCAGACAATTTTGCAGCATTTGAGTTTGTAAGGAGCACCTGATGTGGTCCCTTGCACTTGGGTTGTAATTGATCATGAAGGAAAACTTCTTCCCAGACCTTGACCAAGACCGGATCTCCAGGCTGGATTTTTGGCATAGGCAGGGATGTGAAAGGGGTGGGTAACACCTGGTTGCCATGCTTTTTAATAGAGTCTTGGACTGTTCCCACATGGATAATATGTTTTATGGCTAATGTGACCTCTGGATCATGAAAGAGGTCAGTAATTAAAATGGGCTCCCATATAGCACGTCATATGGGCTCAGATGGAGATTGGCTTTTGGGGCTACCTGTATCCTCAAAAGAGCAATAAGTAATACTGAGTCCAAGGAAGGGAAGTCTCTTGGCAGAGCTTACCAGTAGTTTTCTTTAGGGTGTGATTAGCCCTTAAAAGTTTTCCCGAGGACTGGGGGTGCCATGTGGCATGTAGCTTATAAGCTATGCCAAGCAAAGTCCTGATCTTTTGAGTTATTTGGGCTGTAAATGAAGGCCCGTTATCACTTTTTAGGCTTCAGGGAATCCAAACCTAGGTATGAGTTCCCTCAGGAGATATTTTACCACATCCAGTGCCTTTTCAGTCCTTGTAGGGAAGGCCTCAATCCAACCTGTGAAAGTGTCCAGGAATACCAATAGATACATAAACCCACCTGACTGGCATTTGGGTAAAATCCATTTGCCAGTCTTCTCCTGGGTATGTGCCCCCATGTTGTGTGGGCTAGTACGAGGTCTAAGGCCTCCCACCTGGGATTGTTTAGGGAATGAGTGGGGCAATCCCTGGTGACTTGTTTAATAGTAAGGGCCAATCCCTTGCCACAGAAGGACTTTAGTATCAGGACAGTCAGTGTGTCTTGCCTGAAGTGGGTGGACTCATGTAGTCCCTTAATTACCTTCCATTGTATTTGTTCTGGAATTACATACTTGTCATCGACTTGATACCAGCCATTTAGTCTCTGGGTCCCTCCCTGATATTGTGTCCATGTTACATCTGAGGAGAGTAGGTTGGGAAATGGTCAGGTAGTTCAGGCCTAGGATATAGGCCATTTCAAGGTGGCCTGCTTAGCTTTTTGTGGGCAAAAGAGTTTCCTTTAGCTAGACTGGATTCTTCCTTTTGATGTCCTTGACAGTGCATGACTGCCACTGTTCTTGGCATTTTGACTGCTTCATTTAGGTTGTTTATCTCAGTACCATGTTTTATGGGGGAGTGCTTGGTGGTTAGAAGCCCCTTTTCTTTCCAGATGGCTGCATGGGCATGTAAGACCATGAAAGCATACCTGTAGTCTGTGTAAATATTGACAATGTGGTCTTTCGCCAGAATTAATGCTCTGCTTAGGGCGACGATTTCTGCCTTTTGGGCAGAGGTTCCTGGTAGGGAGGTCGGGCCTCAATAACATGGTGTAGGCTTACCACCACATAACCTGCCCTCCATATTTCTGATTCAGTGTAACTGCTCCCGTCAGTAAACCATTTAAGTTCAGGGTTTTCTTTTTTTTAAAAGTTCATTTATTTTTTTATTATTATTATTATTATTATTATTATTTTACAATCTAAGATGTTGTGGAATAGTTGTGGGAGAGAAGAAGAAGAGAAGGGGAAAGGAAATAGGGTGGGAGAAGGAGGAAGGAGAGAGGGCATGGTTGAGGCTCATGGCCCCCCCCTCATTTCTGCAGGGGAGAAATGGGGGCTTCCAGTGGTGGCTTGGTTGTTGCCGGGCTGGATGCAGATGT
>NW_007734963.1:66332-82705 GCF_000696425.1 Galeopterus variegatus
AATGGGATGGCTTAATATATGCAAATCAACTAATATAATACACCACATTAACAGAATGAAAAGAAAAAGTTATATGATCATTCCAATAGATGCAGAAAAAGCATTTGACATAGTTCAATAGACTTTCATGATAAAAACTTTTTAGAAGGAATGTAATTCATCTTAATAAAGGTCATGTATGACAATCCCACAGGTAACATCATACTCAACATTGAGAACCTGAAAATTTTCCTCTAAGACCAGGTACACGACAAGGATGCTCACTCTCACCACTTCTATTCAACATAGTACTGGAAGTCCTAGCCATAGCAAATAGAAAAAGAAAAAAAAGGCATCCAAATCAGAAGGGAAGAAGTTAAGTTGTCTCTGTAGAGGACATGACTCTAAAGACTCCACGCACACAAAAAATTGTTAGAACTAATAAGCAAATTCGGGAAAGTGCCAGGATAGAAAATAAACACAAAAATCAGTTGCATTTTTATACACTAACTACATATTATCCAAAAAGTAAATTAAGAAAACAAACATATTTATAACAGCATCAGAAAGAATAAACTACATAGGAATGAACAACTTAGGAGGTGAAGGATTTGTACACCGAAAACTACAAAACATTGATGAAAGAAAGACACAAACAAATGGAAAGAAATTTCCCAGATTTGTCTGAGGGGCTCTGTGCATTGGGCATATCTTTAACACTCCAACAGACACTTTACGACACTGCATTCCTTCACTTTCTGCATGCACAGAATCTCAAGGTAAGCCAGAGGTGATAGATTACAGACTTCTCACATTCTTCCTGGACATTCACACAGCTATACTCATGCACATGACCTTCTAGATTCCCAGGAATGTGTTGGAGCTTTTCAAAGCCTCTTACGAACATCTCATTTTCTAAGTTTTCATTTTAAGTATTTTGGTAAGCTTGTTTGTCCCACCATGAGCCACACCTCAGGCAGCTGTAATGTTTAATAATCACTGCTAATTGTTTTCTACAAACACCCTGTGGAATAGGCTGTACATACTGAAAGAGGTCTGAGTCAGGTCAAATGAAGACAAATCCCATGATTGGGATTTCCAGAGAATGTCCACACAGGTCAAATAGTGACAATGCACTTGGGATGGGGCTTTTGGGGAGCTGCACAACCAATCTGTACCACCTGTTGGCTACTAAGCTGCTGGCTTCCATGGCTACAATGATTGTGAGGCTGTTGATTTTCAAGGCTACCATGGAGCTGGAGAGATGGTGATGGGAATAGAGCCAGTTAAAGTCTCACAGAGCTCAATATTCTTGCTCAGTTTCTGTCATTTTCTTCAATAAAGGCTTCTCACGTTGTTGGCATGCCCTTTTGAACTTTGAAAGTTGTGAAAAAGTTGATTTTGGCAATTTTTGCAAGTGTTTTTGTTGCTTTTATGGTTAGCAGATTTTTGGAGGTTCTTACCGTGTCGTTCCATTGTTCATTTAATCTTCCCACTCTCTCTTCATTAATACTTACATGCTAGACTTTCTCTTATTTTTACTTTCAATTTAGCTCTACCATTATGTTGATAGTCAACTTTTTATAGTCAGCAAATATTTGGGTCATTTTCTCCCATTCTGTCAATCTCTGTTATTTGTGTATTTAGACCATTTAATTTATTTTTTAATTTTAATTTTAATTTATCAATGTACCATGTAGTTGATTTTTGTGTTCCTTTTCCAATTCCTCCTTTTCCTCCCTCCCTCCCCCCCACCATCAACATCATATCTGTTCATTTGTCTTAATAAGTTTAAGGAATTGTTGTGATTGTTATGTTTTCTTCCCCACACCATTTATTTGTTTGTATATTTATTTATTTATTTTTATTAGCTCCCACAAATAAGTGAGAACATGTGGTATTTCTCTTTCCGTGCCTGGCTTATTTCACTTAACATAATTTTCTCCAAGTCCATCCATGTTGCTGCAAATGGTAGTAATTCTTTTTATTTTTTAATAGCAGAGTAGTATTCCATTGTGTAGATATACCACAGTTTCCTTATCCACTCATCCGATGATGGGCATTTAGGCTGGTTCCAACTCTTAGCTATTGTAAATAGTGCTGCAATAAACATGGGCGTACTACAGGTATCCCTTTGATGTGATGATTTCCATTCATGTGTGTATATACACAGCAGTGGAATAGCTAGGTCATATGGTAGATCTATCTGTAATTGTTTGATGAACCTACATACCATTTTCCATAAAGACTGCAGCATTTTGCAGTCCCATGAACAGCATAGGAGGGATCCTTTCTCTCTGCATCCTCATCAGCATTTAATATCTCAGTCTTTGGGATATTAGCTATCCTAACTAGAGTGAGATGATATCTCAAAGTGGTTTTGATGTGCATTTCCCAAATGCTGAGTGATGTTGAGCATTTTTTCAAGTGTCTGTTGGACATACATATATCTTCCTTTGAGAAATGCCTATTCAACAACTTTGCCTATTTTTTAATTGGGTTACTTGTTTTTTTTGCTGTTAAGTTGTTTGAGTTCTTTATATATTCTGGATATTAATGCTTTATCAGATGTATGTTTTGCAAATATTTTCTCCCACTCTGTTGGTTGTCTTTTCACTCTGTTAATTGTTTCTTTTGCTGTGCAGAAGCTTTTTAGTTTGGTATAATCCCATTTGTTTATTTTTCCTTTATTGCCTGTGCTTTTGGGGTTGTATTCATAAAGTCTATGCCTAATCTTACTTCCTGAATTGTTTCCCCTATGTTTTGTTTCAGGAATTGTATTGTTTCAGGATGTATATTTAATTCTTTAATCCATTTTGAGTTCATTTTGGTGAGAAGTATGGGTCTATTTTCATTCCTCTACATATGAATGTCTAATTTTCCCAGCACCATTTACTGAAGAGGCAGTCTCTTCCCCTGTGTGTAGTCTCAGTGCCTTTGTCAAAGATCAGATGGCTGTAAGTGCATGGGGTGACTTCTGGATTCTCTATTCTGTTCCATTGGTCTGTGTGTCTGTTTTTATGCCAGTATCATGCTGTTTTGGTAACCATAGCTTTGCAATATAGTTAAAAGTTAGGTGGTGTTATGCCTCCCACTTTACTTATTTATTTTTTTTGCTCAGTATTGCTTTGGCTATTCGTGGTCTCTTATTAATCCATATGAATGTTAGGATTGTTTTTTCTAGTTCTGAGAAAAATGCCATTGGAATTTTGATGAGTATTGTATTGAATCTGTAGATCATTTTGGGTACTATGGACATTTTCACAGTGTTAATTCTTCCAATCCAATAGCATGGGATATCTTTCCATCTTCTTGTGTCCTCTTTAATTTCTCTCTACAGTGGTTTGTAGTTCTCATCATAGAGCTTTTTCACATACTTGTTTAAATTTATTCCTAGGTATTTTATTTTTTTGGTGACTATTGTAAAAGGGCTAACTTTCTTGATTTCTTTTTCTGCTAGTTCACTGATGGAGTATAGAAATGCTACTAATTTTTGTATGTTGTTTTTGTATCCTACAACTTTGCTGAACTCGTTTATCAACTCTAAGAGTTTTTTTGTAGAGTCTTTAGGCTTTTCTCTGTATAGGATCATATCATCACAAACAGGGCAATTTGACTTCATCGTTTCCGATCTGGATGCCCTTTATTTCCTTCTCTTCTCTGATTGCTCTGGCTAGTACTTCCAACATTATGTTGAATAGGAGTGGTGAGAATGGGCATCCTTGTCTTGTTCCTGTTCTTAAGGGAAAAGCTTTCAATTTTTCCTTGTTCAGGATGATATTGCCAGTGGGTTTGTCATATACAGCTTTAATTTGTTGAGAAACTTTCCTTCTATACCCAATTTATAGAGTCTTTATCATGAATGAATGTTGAATTTTGTTAAATGCTTTTCAGCATCTATAGAGATGATCATATGGTTTTTGTCTTTGATTTCATTGATGTGGTGTATATGTTGAACCAACCTTGCATCCCTGGGATGAAACCCACTTGATGATGGTGTATAATTTTGTGAATGTGTATTCTATTACTAGTATTTTATTGAGGATTTTTGCATCTATATTCATCAAGGATACTGGCCTGTAGTTTTCTTTTTTTGTTGTATTTTGTCTGGGTTTGGTATCAGGGTGATGTTTACCTCATAGAATAAGTTTGGGAGACACCCTGCCCTCCCCCATTATCAACATCCTCTTCCAGAGTGGAATATTTGTTACCATTGATGAACCAACATTGGCACATTATTATCAACCAAAATCCATAATTTACATTACAGTTCACTCTTGGTGTTCTATATTCTATGTGTTTTGACAAATGCATAATGACATGTATCCATCATGATAGAATCATACAAAATACTTTCACCATCCTAAAAATTCTTTGTATTATGGCTATTTATCCCTCCCTCCTTAAAAAAGTCCTGGAAACATCTGATTTTTTCTTTTACTATATTCATAGTTTTGCCTTTTCTAGAATGTCATATATTTGGAATCATATAGTATATAGCCTTTTCACATTGGCTTCTTTCACTTTGTAGTATGCATTAGAAATAGAAATAGAGAGGCAAGAGAGCATGGCTGGGGTCCTAGGCAGGAGCTGAGGGCAGCCCCCTCCACCCAGAAGCAGGAAAAAGAGCATGTTGAAGCAGGACTCATGGAACTGAAATATTCACTCAATGAAATAAAAAACATAACTGAGAGCTTAAGCAGTAGGTGAGAATAAACAGAAGAAAGAATTTCTGATCTTGAAGATAGTCTTTTAGAAATAACACTTTTGTCTGGGTAGGCAGACAAAAAAAGGAATAAGAGAATTTTATTTTATTATTATTATTATTTTTTTGTCTTTTTCATGACCGGTAAGGGGATCACAACCCTTGGTGTGGTGTTGCCCGCATCGCGCTCAGCCAGTGAGTGCACCGGCCATTCCTATATAGCATCCAAACCCACGGCAGGAGCGTCGCTGTGCTCCCAGCGCCACACTCTCCAGAGTGTGCCACGGGGCCGGCCCAGAATAAAATAATTTTTAAAAATGAAGAAAAAATCTCAGAGAGCTAGCACACAACCTGAAGAACACAAACATTTGAATCAGGGGTGTTCCAGAAGGGGGGGAGAAAGGAAAAGGCATGGAAAACCTATTCAATGAAATAATAATGGAAAACTCTCCAGGTATAGGGAGAGACATGGACCTTGAGATCCAGGATGCTCAAAGATCCCCAGGCAGATTCAATCCAAAAAGATCCTCTCCAAGGCACATTACAGTCAAACTGGCAAAGCTCAAAGACAAAGAGAGATTCTTAAAAGAAGCAAGAGAAAAGCATCAAGTCACCCATAAGGGAGCCCCCATCAGACTTACAGCAGACTTCTCAGCAGAAACTCAACAGAAAATTGGCCAGAAGACAATGGGATGATATATTCAAAATACTAAAATAAAAAATCTGCCAGCCAAGAATACTGTATTCAACAAGGCTATCCTTCAGAAATGAGGGAGAAATAATGTATTTTCCAGACAAATGAAAACTGCGGGAATTCACCTCCACATAACCAATCCTACAAGAAATTCTCAAGGATCCTGCCTCTGGAATCCAAAGAATGGTAATCACTACCACGAGTACACAAGAAAGAGCAAAACCCACTGGCTGAACAAAAATGCAAATGAGAAAGAGAAAGAAACTAAATCTTACCACTACAAAAACCCATAATGACAATGTAATAATGCCCCTGCTTTATTTCTGATTTGAGTAATTTCAGTTTTCTCTCTTTTTTCTTGGTCAGTCTAGATAAGGTTTACAAATTTTATTGATCTTTTAAAAGAATCAACTTTTGATTTTGTTGATTTTCTCTATTGTTTTTTAATTCCCTATTTCATATATTTCTGTTGTAATCTTTGTTATTTTCTACTTACATTTGTTTTTGCTTTAGTTTGCTCTTATTTTTCTATTTTCTTAAGGTAGAAGTTTACATTACTTATTTGAGATTTTTCTTATTTTTAATATAGATGTTTACAAGTGTAAATTTTTCTCGAAGCCCTGCATCCTATAAATTTTGATATGTTGTGCTCTGATTTTTATCTCAACGTACTCTCTAGTTTCCCTGTGATTTTTCTTTTTGCCTATTGTTTATTTAGGTGAGTGTTGATTAATTTCCACACATTTGTGACTTTTCTAAATTTCCTTCTGTTATTGTGGTTAGAGAACATATTTTCTATGATCTTAGTATTTTCAAATGTATTAAGACTTGTTTCATGGTCCCCCTCCCCAAGAATTAGAAATAGAAAAAAAAATCCTAACATTCATATGGAAAAAAACAGTCCTGACATTTATAAAGACCCCGAATAGCCAAAACAATCCTGGGCAAAAATAAAAATAAAAATAAAGCCAGAGGCATTACACTACCAAATGATACTGCAAATTATATGGCAAAGCTGCTGGCTTTGAAAATGGATGAAGAGGACACGGAACATTAACGAATAATTATTTTCAGAGGGGTTTAGATGCCTTAGCTGATATCATGGACTCAAAGCTATAAAGATTTATTTTAGTGTCAGGTTGTTACTATTTCATTATTGGAAGATATCTCTAGACTAGAATCTTTGTCATATTAAAACCCATGTTTTAACTTTATTTAAAAAAGGTAATACTTGCATATGATAACAAAAATATCAAGCAGTACAAAAAGGTATTCATTAAAAAGTAAGTCTCATTCACTCTCCAGTTCCCTAGTTACTGAGTATCTTTCCTTAGAGGCAACCACTGTTGCCAATTTCTTGCACATTATTTAAGAGATATTATAGACATATTCAAGCTTATATATCTTCCACTCTCACGAAAGTGGTGGCATTCTATACACACTGTTTTGCATTTTGCTTTTTCCATTTATCAATATATCTCAGAGATCTTCCATTTAAATGCACATAGAACTCTTACTTCTTTTCCTGATGGTTTTATAGTATTCCATTGTATGCATACACCACAATTTATTTAACCAGTCCCCTATTGGTGGACATTTAGGTTTTTTCCAACATTTTCTACTGCAAACATTGTTGCAGTGAATTTCTTTTCCTTTTATAAATGTTTAAGTATATTTGTGAGATAAATTCCTCATAGAACTATTGAGTCAAACAATATGTAGTTTTAAAATTTGTTTCTGTCTTTTTTTAATGCCTCACAAATATTTGTGAATGCATCCTTGATTTATGATTTATGACTTATGATTTATTCTAGGCATTTTTCTTTTCTTCTGTTTACCACCTGAGGAACCCTGATTCTATTTGGCAGAGAAAAGTACAAGATCTGGGGGCTAGGGGTAGTTTAGATTTTTCTGCATGACAACTGTTGGTAGGGAGAGGCAGTTTGAATAATTTTAGTGATGAAGTGAAAGCTTTTTAAGAGTGAGAGTTCATGTTAATGTTTCCAGTTTAACTTCAAATCCTTTTGAAACCAGACAGCAGGTTTTAGATTCTTGGTCAAACTGTGTAAGGAGAACCTTTCTTAGGGCCAATCAATGTCTACAACACGATGATCACAAGCTCAGCAAAAGAAAAGGAAGGGGGATAGACTGATGGAACATTCAAAGAATAGGACTTTATTGTGGAGAGAAAATGTGTACCAACATGTGTGCAGGCAGCCTCGAAAATGAGAACTGCTCCGTGGATTCCTAAGGGGAGGGTTTATATGTTGTTCTGGGACAGGGGTGTTTCTCTATCCTAACTAAGGGGAGGATTATTCAGCCATGGGAGAGGATCTAAGGTAATTAAGCCCTAGTAGGTCGATGGGAGGTTGCATCAGCTTCCTGTCATGCGTCCCTGAGTTTTTGAAGTTTCCAGTCATGTGCAGTAGAGTCACTTCCCTTTAACTTTATCCTTTCTGGTCTAACTTCATAGGTGGAAGGTCGTATGGCCGTCGTCTGCACTTTTGTCCCTCCTAGAGTGCAGGTGGGACAGTTTTTTGTAATCTGCAAAGTTCTAGGTGTAGCATGCTGTATTAGTCAGGGTTCTCCAGACAGACAGAATCAATAGGATATGTTGTAATTATATGAGAGGGATTTATTAGGGTAATTAGCTTACGTGGCTATGAAGAAAAGTCCCATGATAGGCTGTCTATAAACTGGATGCCGATAGCGTGGCTCAGTCTCAGAAGAAAGAATTTCTGATCTTGAAGATAGTCTTTTAGAAATAACACTTTTGTGTTTCTATGAAGAAAAGTCCCATGATAGGCTGTCTATAAACTGGATGCCGATAGCGTGGCTCAGTCCAAGTCCAAGGCCTCAGAACCAGGGAAGCTAATGATGTCCTTGGTGTAAGTTCTGGAACCCAAAAGCTGAAGAATCTCAAGCTCTGATGTCCATGGACAGGAGAGAAGAGTGTATCCCAGCTCCAGTGGATCGAGAGAGAGAGAGCTTTACCTCTTTCCTTGGTCTTTTGTTCTCTCTGGACCCCCAGTGGATTGAATGGTTCCCACCCACACTGAGGGTGGGTCTTTCACACCCAGGCCCGGACTGGAGAGAAGAGTGTATCCCAGCTCCAGTGGATCAAGAGAGAGAGAGCTTTACCTCTTTCCTTGGTCTTTTGTTCTCTCTTGGATGGGAATTTTTTAATGAGAGTATTTTCTCTCTGCGTTTACTGCTTTCGGCTTCGTGGAATTGCAGGTGCCTAAACACAGGCCAGAGATACGACAGCAAAGACCAGTGGCCTGAGGCCAGCACCAGGTTTGGTGTGTTTTCTGGATATGCTGTTGTTTCTGTATGATCCAGCCACTCTTGGTGAAAGCTCTCTAGCAGCTTCAGATTCTGAAAGCATCTGGACATTTTTTCAGCTTTCAATCATTCTTGGGGGTCGTACCTCACCCCCATCCCCATTTCACGTGGTATCTGGCTCCACGCCTCTGCTGCACATGTGCCATGTTTTATTCCTATTTCCCATGAGAGTTAAACTCCTTGCACCACTTCTGTTTCTATTCCCGAAGTCCAGCCAGCCTTCAGTTTCAGAACCCATTCCCCACTCTGTGTTTCTAATCCACGGAGAAGTTTACCCATTTTTCCATTATGTTTATCTATAAGTGAGTAGAAAGTCCACTTTCTGTTTCTAGGTCATGGAGATGCTTATCAGTTTTGTTAACTATTTTTTATCTTTTATCTTGATTGCTAGGTGTTTGCACAAGGACAGAGAGGATTATAAGAACACGCTCTGTCATCTATTGGAAATCCACAAAAATACAAGTTTTACAAAAACATACTTACCATCGCGTATGCATTTGGCAGCACATAAGAGAAAAATACAACCCAAAGACACTCTAATGATTTGAGGTGCCATGCCATATTTGTATAAGTTCAGAGGTACAGAGTGCCTCCATACAGATACAACCTGGAGTTTGATGGTTTTGGCACGGATTGAGGTGTCTTCATCTCTCCTCTGCCACGCACAGAGTTAAGGACAGTTCAAAGCTGGTTTCCCCTCAGGTCACAAGATGACCACCAAAAGCAATGAGGGTGGTTTACCTCTGGCAGGAAGGAGAGATTCACATCTTATGGCTCTTGTTAGGCGTGAAGAAATTTCTTTCCTGCACAAGACTCCAACAACCCTTCTCTTACACCTCATTGGCCCAATATGTACCAATCTCTGGAAAGATAAACATGATGGACATAATTGGGTTAAACCAACAGTTTTCAGAGGGATCTCAGTGGATCCCTGAGATCATTTCAGGGATTCCATGAGATCAAAATCATTTTCACACATGAGATAAAAGCACCAAAACATTCAAAAATACAGCCTAGTCCACCTGCTGTAAAATGAGTCTCCTTGTATATTGCAGCTATTCACAGTTGGGAATGTCTGAGTCAAGACATAATCCATAGAAATCATATGAATATTGAGTATTAATAATAAGGAACAGTGAAAAAATATTGGACCATATAATTGGGGCTGTGCAAAGTCCTCAGCCTACCCTCCTATTTTGCTCTGATTGGCTTATGCTCTCTTACTGTGAAGTAGGAACTATATTCAGATTGGAAAATAAAAGAGATTCATGAAATTAGGAGAACCTTGTCACTTATTTCAAAATGAAATAACATATAAGTCATTTAAATGGCATAGAGCCTTGCCGTGAGTTTTGGATAAGACAAACACTATAGGAGAGTTTGTCTTCCAGCTTCTAGTGAGTTGGCAGAACAGAAAAGGAGAACCAGATATTTAAATGCTGATACTATGGACATTACGCAATGAAATCAGGAGGCATGTACAGCCAACGAGTGCTATACAACTCTAGCTTTCCTGAATGGCCTAAGGGTCCTCAGGAATTTTCTCTACTAATGCAGTATATTGAAGTGGAGGTACGTACAAAGTAAGTTATGAAAATTTATGAGATACAGAAAAGGTGGCTAAGAGTACACTTTGGAATGTGATACATCCTGTTGAAATGCTGGCTGCTGCTCTAAATATAGCAAAAATACTTTGGTAAGCCTTTCTTCAAATTTCTTTCAGATATGGACATAGCAAGCAAAAAATGGCCAGATGTACAAACCCAGGGGATTATCCTGGTGTTAGAAAAGAGGTAGGTATGTTATTTCAAATGGCAAAACAGCTCAAAGGTCACACAGCCCAAAGCAAGCTGGGATCTCCCACACAATTAGATGATTAATGATTAACTAGATGTTTGATGCCCTTTTTTTTTTTTTAAGATTTACTTGTACCTATTTGTGGGGTACAGTGTGTTGTTTCATTACGTGCATATACTGAGCAATGATTCACTTAGGATAGATAACACAGTTTTCTATGCATTAGTCCACCACTTCCCTCCTACATCCTCATCCCCTCCTGGCCCCTGCTAACCATTATTCTACTCTCTACTTCTATAAAAACCACTTTTCTTTAAAAATTTTTTTTAGATTCCACATATAAATGATACCATGCACTATCTGTCTTTTCGTGCCTGATTTACTTCACCTAACATGATGGTTTCCAATTCCATCCATGGTGCTGCAAATGATGGGATATTACTTCTTTTTATACTATTCCACAATTTAACCAATCTCTGAGAAGTTCCAAACTTTCCCTGGTTTTCTTGTCTTCTAAGATCCCGCCAGCAGCTAGGCTTTTTCTACTCTGCTCCTTCAAATTCTTCCAGCCTCTCCTCAACACCCAGTTCCAAAGCCACTGCCACATTTTCAAGTATTATTATAAGCAACACCTCTCTTCTCTGGTACCAATTTTCTGTATTAGTCCGTTTCTGTTGCTTATAACATAAATACCTAAAAACTGGTATTATTAAGAAAACAAAATTTATTACTTACAGTTTCTGAGTTTGGGAAGTCCAAAGTCCAGAGAACACATCTGGTGAGGGTCTTTGCAGCAATGCATGGTCTCACATATCAGAAAATGGTGGAGCAGAGAGAGAGAGAGAGAGACTCTCTAGTGTTCTCCTTTTAGAGCACTCAGAACTAAGCCCCTAGCCGCCGTTATTAATTCACTCAATACAATCTAATCACCTCTTCAAGGCCCCACCTTTCAATTACCATAATAGGATTTCCCACCCTCAACAGTTACAGTGGGAATTAAGTTTCCAACGCATTAAACTTTGGTGGGGACACAGTTCAATCCACTGCATTCCACTCTTGCCCCCACTAGAACTCATGTCCTTTTCACATACAAATACTTTAATTTAATCCCCAAAGTCTTCTTTCAACTCAAAAGTCCAAAGTTCAAAGTCCAATCTGTGAAATCAGAACAAGTTACCTACTGCCAAGATACAATGGTGGGACAAACATAGGGTACATATTCCCACTGAGAAAGAGAGGAATTGGCCAAAAGAAAGGTGCAACAAGTCCCAAACAAGTCTGAAATCCAGCAGAGCAGGCATTAAATCTTACAGCTGGTGAATCATGTACCTTGATTCCATGTTTGATGTCCTCTGCATGCTGGTACAGGGGTTGGGTCCCCAAGTCTTCAGGCAGCTCCCCTTCTATGGTTTTCCTGGTCTAAGGCCATGCTTCCGCTCTCACAGGATGCTACTGCATGCTGGTGGTTCTGTAGTTCTGGTGGTCCTGCTCTCACAGCTCCACAAGGCATGGTGCAAGTGAGGTTTCTCTGCTACAGTTCCGACCCCATGTTTCCTCTTGGCATTGTTCCAGTGAAGGCTCTACATCGTGACTCTGTCCCCATGGCAGATCTCTTCCTGGGCCCCCAGGCTTTTCCATACATCCTTTGAAATCAGGGAGGAGGCTCCCAAGCCTTCACAGCTCTGGCATTCTGTGACCCTGCAAACATAATACCACGTGGACATCGCCAAGATCTCCAGCTTGTATTTTCCAAAGCTGTGGGTCCATCCACACCTGGGGCCAATTTACCTATGGCTAGAGCAGCCAAAGCAGCCAAGGTGCTAGTGCTGGCAGAAGCTTCCCCAGGTGGCTCTCAGCAGTGAGTCCGTGGAGGGTGCATCGATCCTATTCCCTAAGACCATTCTGTCTCCCTAGGCCTCTGGGCCTGTAATGGAAGACTCAGCCTCCAAGATCTCTGAAACACCTTCCAGGTATTTTTTCCTTTCTTTTGATAATCCCTATCTTCTGTACACATCTCCTTAGAAAAAGGTCCCTGGATTACACCCTTTCTTTTGTGGCCAGGCTGAAAGTTTTCCAATTTCTTTCCCTCTGCTTTCTTTTGAATTATAAATTATGGCTTTGCCTCACGCCTGTCTGCCATAACTCAGCATAGGCTGTTTCAAGTAGCCATATGATTTCCTGGATGCTTTGCTGCATAGAAATTTCTTCTGCCAAATACCCTGGGTCAGCACGTTTAAGTTCCAAATTCCATAATACTTTTGGGCATGAACAGAATGCAGATAAATTCCTTGCTAGTTCATAGCAAGGGTGATCTTTGCCCCCATTTCCAGTAAGTCCTTTCTCATTTACATCTGAGATCATCTCAGAATGGCCTTTACTGTCCATATTTCTATAGCATTCTTCTCATAACCACTAAACCACAGTTTTGTAATCCATTCATCTGTCAATGTGCATTTAGATTAATTCCATCTCTTGGCTATTGTGAATAGCCTTGCAATGAACATGGGAGTGCAGTTGTCTCTTTGATATATTGATTTCCATTCCTTTGGGTACATGCCTAGTAGTGGGATAGCTGTATCATAAGGTAGATCTATTTTTAGTTCTCTGTTTTCCACAATGGCTGTCCCAATTTACATTCCCATCAATAATGTAAGAGGGTTCCCTTTTTACCACATCTTCACCATTTTTTATTTTCTGTCTTGTTGATAATAGCCAGTCTAACTGGAGTGGGAATGATATCTCATTGTGTTTTTAATTTGTATTCCCTGATGATTAGTGATTTTCAGCATTTTTTCATGTGCTTGTTGGCCATTTGTATGTATTCTTTTGAGAAATGCCCATTTAGGTCCTTTTCCCTTTTTTAAAAAAATTTTTATTGAATCATAATTGATTATACATATTTTGGGGGTTCAACTTTGACATATGTTGATCAAATCAATATTACTAGCATATATATTATTACAAATCATGTTTATTCTTTACACCCCTTGTCCAATCTCTCCCCATCCTACTCTCCCTCCCCCCACCCAATTACCCTAGATTTCTTCTCTCCCTCTGAAAGAGTAACGGTTACTCTGTTGATTTGTTGCCTTGATGATCTGTCCAATGCTGAGAGGTGTGTTCAGGTCCCTCAATATTATTGTAGAGCAGATGCTCCTCCTATCACTCTGGAATAAGCTTTGTGGAGAGAGACAGAGACCGCCTTTTCTTTTCTTTGTTCTCTGCTGGTGACTCTCCTTGTGTCAATGCACTCCAGTGGCTGGTGGACCATCTGCACAGTGGTTGTGGCATCTAGCCACTTTTGCAGCCGCCATGATTATTGTGGTGGCTGTGGTGGGCCACTCACGTGGAGGTGATGTTACGGCATGCTCCTTACCTAGATGGTGGTGGCAATGGTGGTGTGCCTGGTTGTGGGCAGAGGGTCTGGTACCCAGATCCATACCTCAGGACTTCAGATGGGCCCCACAGTGCTAGCAGTGTGCCTGGTTGTGGGTAGAGGGTCTTGTCCCAGGCTCAATGCCTCAGGACCCTGGGCAGGCCCCAATGGGTACTGTTTTTTCTTTCAGTTCTGTGTTGGATTATTTGCTGTTCCCACCACTTAAACTCTGCACTGGAACTAATTTGTTGTCCTTTGCTTACTTCTAAAGTGAGGGAACTTCCTGTGGGTACCAGTACTTGAGCTCTGTGGTTGAGCTAACTTGCTGCTTTGCTGTTGATTCCCTGGGGAAGGACTTAGTGAAATCAAATGCACCTGGGTTGTGCAGAAACTCTGGTCTGGGCCTGAGTCTTTTCATCAAACTGCACCACATGCAATTCTATATTCCTGACCAGTCTTCTCTGAGTGGTCCTTCACTGATTGGGGGCAGATTAGCTGTCCTTGCTGTGCCCCAGTGTTCTGCTGGTGGGCCTGTCTCCCCCACTGCCTATGCTGCAAACACTTCCCATGGGACAGGCTGTATGCCAGTCCCTTGCAATGACTTGCCAGCCTCTGAGTGGCTCCTTGCTCCTATGTGGGTCCATGGGAACCCTATTAGTGGTCTTGCTGGCCTGGGGGCCACCAAGGCCCTCTCCTCCCCTGCCACCTCCATGCAGCTTCATCTGAAGGGCACAGCTGCAGCTTTTGGCAGCTCCTGCTCCATGTTCTCAGCAGCTCCAGCCTGGAAGTGGTCAGGGATCAAAACAATCATAGAGGTTTTTTCTTTCTCTCATCATGGCTTCTCTGGCCTTAATGCACCTGGTATGTCTCTCCTCCTCTTCCTCTGAGCTCTAGCAGCCCCAGCTTGGCTTTCATTGCTTTTTAATAGTTGTAAATTAATTGATTTGTGTGAGAGAGTGACACTGGGGACCATCTATTCTGCCATCTTGCCCAGAAGCCCTTTGCCCCTTGTTTAATTGGGTTATTTGGGGTTTTGCTGTTGAGTTACTCAAACTCTCCTTATGTATGGAAGATATTAGCCCCTTCTCTGATGTGTAGTTTGTAAATACTTTTTCCCATTTTGCAGGTTGTCCCTTCACTTAGTGGATAGAGTCCCTTGCTGTGCAGAAGCTTTCTAGTTTGATGTAGTCCCATTTCTGTATTTTTGCTTTAGTTGCCTGTGCCTTACAGTCTCACTCAAAAAAGTGCTGCCCACTCCCATTTTGCGTAGCATTTCTCTTATTTTTTATTCTAGTAGTTTCATAGTTTCAGGTCTCATATTTAGAGTATTTAATTAATTTTGAGTTGATTTCTGTGGAGAGTGAGATAGGGATTGAGTTTCAATTTTCTGAATGTGGATATCCAGTTTTCCTGGCACCATTTATTGAAGAGGCTGTCCTTTCCCCCATATGTTCTTGGCACCTTTGTTGAAAGTCAGTTGGCTGTAAGTGCATGGGTTTATTTCTGGGCTTTCTATTCTGTTCCACTGGCCTATTGTTTCTTTTTATGCAAGTACTATGCTGCTTAGGTTACTATAGCTTTATAGTATATTTTGAAGTCAGGAAGTATTATGCCTCCAAATTTGTTCTTTTTGTTCAAGATTGCTTTAGCTGTATGGGGTCTCTTGGGGTTCCATACAAATTTCAAGATAGTTTTTTCTATTTCTGTGAAGGATGTTATTGATAGGTAATAAATGTAAATATTTTCCATATTCTTGGGTTGGTAGATGGTTAATGTCCATTTGCACCATCTCTGGTCACCTCCACTAGTGCTGAAGGGTTCAAGAAATGATAATGGGGCAGCAAGATGGTGACAGGTATGGAGCGGGCGTGCCAGAAGACAGAGCGAGCTTGAGAAGTGTGCGCTGTGCTGCCAGAGTACTATTTGCATTTCCAAGAGCAACAAAAACCGAATAAATCACTGATCAACTAATCTACAACGAAAAAAAGCAACTACAGTCTCGAGGTTTTAGGGCCGATACAAAAGGAGATTCCTGAGAGTGCCCCAACCGCGCTGGGAGACCAAGCGAGCAGCCCGAGGCAACAAAGGCCAGGAAAGATGGCAGCGGCGATGCAGAGATGGAGAGGAAGGCACTGGACCGGCCCAGCTCTGGGAGCTCTGTGAGTGACCCCCAACCCAGCCCCACTTGTGGGGCAAACACCTGCCCAGCTCCCGCCTACCACACCAGGCTAGGTGCCGGCACCACTGCTGCCTCCATTTTGTCCAGTGGGGGCGGAGCAGGCCAGCTCAGATCGGGCAGAACAGCCATCTTCGCTTGGCGCGGCTCCTCACTGAGCCATGCCACTTGTGTGCCTCAGTGCGGGGCCCCCCGGGGCCTGTGGACCGGCCACCAATCCCACTCCACCCGCAGATCTCTGGTGGGGCTGGTGGCGTGGGGAGCCCCCGGCCAGCATCGGGAGGCAGGGAAGAGGATCCCG